>NC_084556.2:22832500-23072500 GCF_033978685.3 Nerophis lumbriciformis
TGAGCAAAGGCTGTGAATACTAATGTGATTTTTTTATTTTTAATGAATTTGCAACATTTACAACAAAAAAAACATTTCAGTTTTTCATTACGGGGTATAGTCTGCAGAATTTTGAGGGCAAAAATAATTTATTCCATTTCGGAATAAGGCTGTACATATGTGTATGTATATATATATATATATATATATATATATATATATATATATATATATATATATATATATATATATACCTGTATATATATGCGTGTGTGTCTGTGTATGTATATATACTGCATATACATGTATACGCACACACTCACGCACGCACACACACACAACACACACACACATACATACACACACACACACACACACACACACACACACACACACACACACGTATATAGGTATATGTACAGTATATACTGTGTACTGTATATATATGCAAAATAAAAAGAAGAAAGAAAGTAAAAAGTTTTCACATTTAAATTTAGAAGTTAATATTGTTCTCGAGACAATAATCTAATCACCTTTACATTACATTACAACATTAAATTTAATCAGTTTTTTCCCCTTTGAAATTTACCGAAACCATCCTCCAGTTATTAGTCATCTGTATCAAAAGACTTCTGCAATATTCTGTTTAGGTGCACAGTTAAGTTTAATGCCTGATGAAATAAATTAGTTTTTTGTTTTTTATGTCAATTACAACAGATTCACTGTTGTATTGATTTATTGTTGTGAAAAACATTTATTTTAAAGGTTTAGATACTTGTTAAAGATATTTATATGAAATAGTCTTAGCAAGGAAAGGATAGATAAACAAGGTATGTTAATAAAAAACAGATAGTATCAATCTTTAAAACACCAAGACTTGCAGACTTGGACAACACAATCTCAACCAAAATGTTCTCGACAATGGAAGGCAATTAAGACTTTGAAGTTTCCGATTGTGTCACTTCCCCTCTTTTGCATTACTCATGTTTCGAACCGCGAGATGATGCCACAATATACGGGGGAGAAAGAATTAAAAAAAAAAAGAAACAAAACTCCGGATCTCTCAGAAACCGAAAACATGTCACTTAATATAAAGTGAATGCGCAGCCCCACACCCACAGTTGCTGAGTGCTTTTTCTACTGCTCCTGCAAGGTATGTTCATCAATCACCTGGAATATACTGTTTATTTGTGATGTTTGAGTGTATTATTGTGTCAGACCACAGCAAACAGATTGTGACAGATGCAATTGAGCGAGTCTACTGTATGTTGGCATTTGGATTCTCTTGAATGATGATGGACGAAAGGCAGCAATCTTTTTGATTTTAGGGACGATTGTATACGACCACGAGCTGCACATCGATCATGTACTGATACTACTCTTGGTATCGACACCATCAATTTATGGATAGATCTGTGCCGACTGTGACAATGCTGACACACCAACAGTTGTTGTTATATTATCCTCTCTCTAACTCTTATTAATCTACTTGCTAATCTTTTTTTAATAATTGCTTACTTTCTGCTGTAACATGCTTACATCTAAATTTTCTAAACTTAACAAAACACTTATTTCTTCTGTTGTTAACATGCCTGCTCCTGCTTGCTCTCTGTGTTTAACATGTTTAGACTTGTCCTCCAGTGATAATGGTAGATGATACTGATATTTAAGATATAAGAAATGTAGTTTATTTGCCGTGATGGGGGTGATTTGCATTAACTTAGGGGAGCGGCTTCACGCTGTATATGGTGATCGATAAACTATGATGTAGCTAACAAGCTAGCTGCTAATTGAATTATCTACAACACAAAAATAAATACAATATTAGCCAGAGGAGTTCGACATTTGTGATCGGCATTGAAAGGCATTCATCAGCAATTGCAATCATTTACTTTTTTTTAAAAAGAAAATTGTCCGATATTGATTGGTGGCCGGTGAATTGGCACATCCCTAATCCATAAAAGTGATCAAAATGTACTCCTTTTAATGCAAACGTGTGTTCATCCTTACTGTGTTCATTAGTGAGAAGTTAAAAAGTGTTCATACCCGTTTTATTTGCAGATGAAGACTCTTTGGTGCTGCGCGCTTGTTATTCTTTGCTGCATGTGGAACTGTGCCGAGTCATCAGATCCATCCTTCGGCCTCCACCAGGCAAAATACAGCGACGCCTTCCTCCTCGCAAGGTCTACCCGAAGCCGTGTCCAGCAGCTGCTGAATAAATATGTAAGTGGTGAACACTTCCAACAAATCGCCGCCTTGTGCCTGCTCAGCTTTAACTGTGGATTTTTGATTGTCTTCATCAGAAGGAGCAGCAGTTAGGAAACAAGCACTTTGAGGACAGAGGTGGGTATTTAGAGGAGCTACCTGTGCTTTCTATAGACTTCAACAGCTGGCTACAGCTTACGGTCAGTGACATTATTTAAAAGAAAAAATAAGTTACCTTTATTAGACTTCTTACATTTTGTTGTGCATCCAGGATTGGGAACGACTACATGCCGCTCTGTCAGACATCCAAACCTACAGGAATATGCTGGAGTGGAAGAGGAAAAGTCTGGAAACGAATGACAAAGATAAAGGGGTCCACAGCACTTTATGTGAGAGCATCAAACACATTGAGCTGGACTTAAGGGACCTGATGAGACAAATCAGCAGTCAGGTACGCTCCCACAAATCTTTGTTCTCTTTCACATTGTGCACATGCAAAGAAAATGCTGACATTTTGCTTACTGTTCTAGATGAGCCACATTAAGGGCAGGAAAGTCACTTTTCCCACCTCTCGGTCGCCTTCGAGCCACGCCTCTAAAACTATGTGGGAAAGCCGAGTGGAAGGTTACATCATTCTACGGGATTTTGACCGTTACCTCACAAGGCTGGCCCGTGACTTCCTCATTCTGGCTTTTAAAAAATAGTAACACTGGACAAAAACATGAGCTTTGGAGGAACATAGTGGCCTTACATCATTGAAGTCGGTTTGTCAGACACAACTCAAAGGGCTTTTCTGGGTATTTCCCACAGTTTCTGTCTTGCCTAAAATCCCACAACACAAAACATAACAACATCCTGTTTTGTTTGTCAAATCCTTAATCCACTGGACTTTCCAAATATAGATTAATGCTATTTATTTGACTTATTTATTACCTTGACTTGTATAACGGTTGTTTTATTTCTCTTACAGAGACACAGAGATAGTGTTTTGCATATTTATTATTTTATAGAGTAAACATATGTTTGTATAAGGCTGTCAATAAAAAGATAAAACATCTGATGACTTCATGTATTATTCTAAACACAATTATGTAATTTCCTCAAATAGTGGCCTTCACTCCTACAGACGCCTCAAATAATCGTGTACCCCAACATACAACTGACGCAGTCACGATATACTTACTTTTACCACCTGCAGAGCACAAGTGGCATTTGTAAAGCTAAACTGTATAATGGTACTAAAAAAGAAAAAGCAAGTAAACATTTAAAGTGAAACTGCACTTTTTTAGGTATTTTGCCCATTATCCACAATCCTTTTCTGTGCATTTTAAATAGTAAAAAACTGCTAGTACGATGCAGGTAATGGTGATACGATCTACAGAAGTGACTGATTAAAGAACTGTGTTACTGTTCAAACTGTGTGTGGTGTTGCAGTGGCCAAAATATTAAACATACCTAATACACATACTATACTTACTTAATGAATACTCCTACTACTTTGCTACTTTATTTTAATGTTGGTTATTATGGTGGTACTTGGAGAACCACATTTTTTTCTGAGGTGGTACTTGGTGAAAAAAGTTTGAGAACCACTGATCTACAGTACTCCGCCTATAAAGCGCTCTAAAAAACCTCCAACACCGTTTTAGATACCGGTACATCTTGTAAGTATGTACAGTATGTAATGTGGCAACATTCAGAATAACATGTCATATTTACAGTATTTTGATCATTAAAAGCATTACGATAATTTATTTCCCTGTGTAAGTTCACAGAGTGCATAGCAACGAACGCTACTTCCGTCAACAACAAGAACATGGAAAGCACTTTCTGTGTTTGCTACAACTAATGGCAGACTTCATGCAAGCCTAGGAGCATTATCATGTTACACTTAAAACTGCATGATTATTTGGTTTTAATCATCCATCCATCCATTTTCTACAGCTTGTCCCTTTTGGGGTTGCGGGTCATACTTGCCAACCCTCCCGATTTTTCTGGGAGACTCCCGAATTTCAGTGCCCCTCCCGAAAATCTCCCGGGGCAACCATTCTCCTGAATTTCTCCTGATTTTCACCCGGACAACAATATTGAAGGCGTGCCGTGATGGCCCTGCCTTTAGCGTCCTCTACAACCTGTCTGGCGTACGCTTTTTCTCCATATAAACAGTGTGCCGGCCCAGTCACATGTTGTATGCGGCTTCTACAGACACACGTGAGTGACTGCAAGATATACTTGATCAATAGCCATACAGGTCACACTAAGGGTGGCCGTATAAACAACTTTAACACTCTTACTAATATGCGCCACACTGTGAACCCACACCAAACAAGAATGACAAACACATTTCGGGAGAACATCCGCACCGTAACACAACATAAACACAACAGACCGAAAACCCAGAATCCCTAGCAGCCCTAACTCTTCCTGGCTACACTATACACCCCTGCTACCACCAAACCCCCCCTCCTCTCCAGAATTCGGAGGTCTCAAGGTTGGCAAGCATGTTGCGGGGGATCCTGGAGCCTATCTCAGCTGCATTCGGGTGGAAGGCGGGGTACACCCTGGACAAGTCGCCACCTCATCGCAGGGCCAAAACAGATAGACAACATTCACACACTAGGGCCAATTTAGTGTTGCCAATCAACCTATCCCCAGGTGCATGTTTTTAGAGGTGGAAGGAAGCCGGAGTACCCGGAGGGAACCCACGCATCGTAATCCACAAAAATAATTATGACATTGTTAAATAACAAAAAAAATGGTTGAAATCAAAGTTCCTCTCTATCATGTTTTGCTCCTCCAAGTGAGGCTCCTTCTCCCTGCAAGAGCACGCTTCACCCACACACGCACACACACATACACACCACTCACATATGCACAATGCAAATTATTTGCCACTTGCTAAGATTCAAAATTGTATTTTAATAGATATCTCTAGATTTAAGAGTTATTTACCTATTTTTAGTCATGTAACATCATAATCTTGATTTTAACATGAATAATTATATTTTTTCTATTCTGGTCTAAACATTTTAAAATTGAGAAAACAACTATTCAAATAAGATATTATGGTTTTCCAGACACAGAAAATCTCGTTTAAAGGTTTAACAACATCCCGAGGATGTTTAATTTAGGAATTACAGGTTGAATAATGCTTGTTTTCAGAATAAAATGCCTATTTATATCCTAAAAATCCTGCTAGTTTTCTGATATACAAATCTTAATTTAGTAAGTCTTAATAAGTAAAATTAACTAGCTGCATTGACGGATAATTTCACTAGGTTTTAGTATTTTCTTTCCCTAAAATCTAGTCTTTTTTTCTCAGTTTTTGTCAGCTCTTTTTTGCAGTGTGCGCGCACACACACACACACACACACACACACACACACACACACACACACACGTCAGTGTTTTATTTATTTGTGGGCACACATAAACTCACTGGTGCTTCCAAATTCGCCCTCAATCATAAACAATTTATGGAAGTATGGCAAATGTATTGTAAATCCACCTCAAAACACACCTCATACACACCTGCCTTGCCAGAGAAGATGCAGCAGAAGAATCTGTGGCGTCAATTTTGCAAATGTAACATTTACAACATGCGGTACAACATACTGTAGATGGATGGATGAAATAAAGTAAAAGAGAGAAGTGTGTCTTGCGTCGTGCATTTATTTGGTAATCAAATGAAAGTGGTCATCAAAGGTGAAGTATTTTCCGCGTCAGCGGAGATCCACCTCCACAAGCCTAGAGAGTGTGCATACAAATATGTTGCGAGGCATGCAGAAAGTTAAGTTTTTTGCTTGTTTCAGTCAGTAACGCAAAGGCAACAGCTTTAAGTAAAATATGAACTTATTTTCAGATCTCCAGGATATTCGTACTTGCTCCTTGCTCGTATTTGTACTAGTACTTTTGTCCACACTTCCGGTTACACTCTACTGCAAAGACTTCTGGGTAATGCAGTTACTCTACAAGTACCACCACACAGAAAACCTGCTAGAAGCAAATCACTTCCATGAGTGCCAAGAACTTGAACACGCAGCTTGGAGACGCCATTCTGTTATTTGGCAACACTTTGCCCTCTTGGTGAAATAATTAAACCAATTATGTGGCTCTTGGACCATTTGTGGGAAACAGTGTTTTTATGGACTGGCAGCACATTGTAGAAATACAATTGAAACCCCAGCAAAAAGGCGTAGTGTAATGTGGAAAAGCTAAAATGTTAATATTAAAAACTAATAAAGACACCAATATTTGTATTTAGATATACAGTATGTATAACATTGTATTAGACAGTTTCATTTGAAATAAGATGATGATTTCAGCAACAACTTCTGTTGTCCTTTGTAGTTTTTACCAAAACATTTAAATCGTTATAGAAAATCGAGTTTTCAGAGAAAAAAGATGTGATTTTATTTTTGGCCTAAATCATGCAGCCCTTGCAACACTATTGCTAAACGTTTCAAATAAGAACATAAAACAGTGACTTACAATGTTCGCTCTCACTGGGATGCCGACTAATGGAATGGTTGTATTTTTCAGCACTTACGTTAACCTTGAGATACTTAATTCAGAATAATCCTCACCCCTCGGATAAAAATTGCTTCCTAGTAATGTTGCGTTGGTCTTATGCTGTGTTCCGTTTGTTGAGATTTAAGTTTAGGACCACATAGTATCAAGTTAGTAGCGTGTGGATTTTCAAAGTTGACCAACTTCCCAGCTTGGTGCCACAACCTTCTTCTACTATACAGGTGAGATGCATGATTTGTAATCATGCATTACATTTTACTAACTCAAAAGCAGTAGAGCAGCAGGTCGCGGGTCGCAACTAACGCTCTTAGCAGCTCAAGCTAGGTATTAGGTAATAGCTGGCTACTTGCTCGTGGTCAGAGGAGCAGTGTGAGCAAGGAGATTTGTCGCGACACTACAAAAGTAGTTCCTCTGTGTTATCTCTTACAATAATGTCGCGGCAGCTTGGTTAATATGCAGGTCACAGCATGTAAATGGAGCGTTGTTGGCCTTTTGGAAACGATTAATTCCAATTATCCGTATTCTTAGCCGCCTTGTATTAGCAGTTTTTAATGACTTAGAACTCACAGAAAAAGGAAAGACATGTGTGTTCTTGTCTCACATAAGGATTATAGATGACGGGCAAAATAAGTGCATTTTTCCTTGCAGAAGGGTGATCTGAAGAAAGCTAGTGAGTTACTTTTACATGATTGGTTGTGGCAAAAATATTTGGCGCTGCGTGTTCGCCCTTGCTCATGAACCCATTATAACGCTCAAGCCGGAGAGTGGGAGGCTTCACTGGGAAGAATCATTAGTTTTTATCAACAAATATAGTGGAGACTTTTGGAAAACTCTGAAATGGGAGCATGTGTTATTCTTCTAGGCTCCCCCATTTATTAGCACTGGCGGCTCTATCTTGTGACATTAGGAAGAGCGCTGTCGCAATTGCTGAGATTATTTGAATCCTTGATGTTTGATGATATCGAATTTGTAAAAAACATTTCAATATTAACAAAATACTATATATTGGTCTCCCCTTTTTAAATTGCCCCATCTCAAATAGACACACGGTAAACCCCTGGTCACTATATGAGGAAATATGGTATGAGTGTATGAGGGTTTTACAATACACATGCTGCATTTGTGGTGACAGTAAAGCTTAACCCTTCAGTAAGCAAAAAGTGTTAGTTAACATTTGGTTGAATTGTGCTTCTTCATGTGGTGTTGATCCGAGGAGCAGTCTATGGCACAAAGTCAAATTGAATGCAGTAATTAGGCTTTTTTGAATATATATAATCCACAATGATTATGATTTGACTCTACATGTGAGCATCTGCTAACTCACCACTAACAGATGTCCTCTTTTGCCTTTGGCCACCTTCAGCTCTGAGCCCCTGACGAAATCTACAATTCCCTCGGTGCCTCGAGCCCCTGCATACCTAATACTAATAAAAAGACAGCTCTGTTAGAACACCCTTTGTGGACCTCTGCTGCAGCAGTTGGAGAGAGTCTCACCTGCCAGGCTTGATGTTGATATAGTTTAACATGCGGGCTATAAGGGCTAGTTTTGTCACTAGCTCTATCACATGGTTGCAGTGCAGCAGCACATCACCCTGATGGGGGAGATACATGCAGATTGAGGGTGACCCCATGTTTACACACAAATAAACAAATATTTACTGCTCTACCTTTTGCTTGTTGTCCTCAGTGGGCATGTGCAGAACGACCATTCCATCACTGAGAGAGCTCACAGAGATACCTAAGTGTTGAATTGAGAACATCTTGAGTCGCTTAGCAGGAAGTGGACACAAAAAAATGCAGTAACAGTACAGCATTAGCTTAGTTTTTGTATGTCTGTCAGTTTTGTTTGATTTAGTTTTTTGTGTGACTCAGTCTCCAACCAAAAAAACCCACCATGGGGCCAAACATGCCATGATTTGTTAGTTTTGGACACCCAGGCTATAAGGACAGCAGTAATGTGCAGAAATATCTGTCCTAAATCCCACTCACACTGAGTGAATCCACATGCAAAACACAAAGTACAAAAACAAATACGAGGAAAAAGGCAACAGAATGCATCTAATATACAATTTACACTTACATTGGTAATACCCTGTGCTGAAGAATCTCTCCTAATTAGTGATTACAAACTGAGCCGCCCTTCCCTATGCACGAGTTTGCTGTGCATAGGGCCCCACGATCCCTGGAGGGCCCCATTTTGCGTGAAGAAGCTTGATGTAAAATGTCAATGAATAACATGGGGCTTCATATGAAATTTTACCCCACATGTATCCTTGGCCACCTCCTGCTCTGTTACCAATAAGAATATAAAGATACATTTCCCCTACAATTCTCATCATCCCGATGGCACGCAACATTAATGCTGGGCTTATATAATAAACAGCCATACTGTGCTGAGAGTAAACACTCATACTGAGATCGAATACCGGTTGAAGATGGGTCAGGAAGATATGAAAATATATCTTTAAATTATGTTACATTTATTAAATTGCACTGAAAAAAATAATTATTGAACAATTTATTTCCCATAAATTAATTTTAGAATAAAACATGCATTAATTTTAATTCAAGTTTGATTAAAAAAGTATAAAAATCGTTGTTGTTTTTTTTATGTGCGGTACCCTGAAAATACAATCATGTTTAGCCAGAGGTGGCACTAATTACAAACAGCTGCAAACCACAGCCTCCTCAGTAAAACATAATGCACTCAACATAAGACAAGAAACAAAAGCAACACAATAAGCAGAAGTAATAGATAGAAAAGTGAAAGTGGCAGCACTTTGATAAATAAGATGAGAAACACAATTTAATTTAAGATTGGCTATCACCCTCCTCACCTGGCTCAAGAGTCTTCAATAAAGTGATGTTAAATGTTCACTTATTCATTTCATTTGTCATTAAATGTATATCACATTGTTTTCTGCATGTAAAACAATAATTATTCTCTGTAAAATGTGTTTTGTGCTAATACTTTTTCAAATTTAAATAATTTCTTATCAGAAAAAAATGCTTCAGTTGTTTACGATTTTGTCTTTTTCTATCTTTTTGGAACGGATTTCTAACAAAAACAGAGGTACAACTAACTGTATTTGGATGGTTGTAATCCCCTACAAAAATGCTGAGAGTGCTGTTGTTGAGGGCAAACGCCAATTGTTGAACAATTGCTCAGCTGGGATTGCTAAAACACTTTCAGCATTGCTCATAAAATTATACAACACTTTGCAAAAGTTTTAAGTCACCATTAAATATGTTGTTTTAATGTGCACAAAGAACTACAATGACATTTTTTAGAGCGCGACTTCTCTGCCAACACTGGATTGTTACCATTTAAAAGGGCTTTATAAATAAAGTTGATATGGTATGGTAAAAAAAAGTGAATTTATGTTTGTAATGTCATTCAAAAAAGTGAGAGAGCAAGCTACTTCCTGGTTCGTGGAGAATGACAAACAGATGCGGGGGTGCCCTAGTGACTGATATAACAATAAGTTTATAAGCACCTTTATCCAGATCCTCACCAAAATGTAACGTATTAGCCCATTTGCCACCCTCTAAGCTACTTCTTTGTGCAATCTTACGGTGTCAGTCCTATTACAGTATTTGCCATTTTTAAGTGTAAAAAGACTGTTGTGAAAAATATCATTAAATCAACATAATTAGAATTGGCCTTAAAATGTTGCACAGTAGACATTCTTTAACCTTGTTATACTACAATGATGGTAATTAAGACCTCCGAGAGAAGCGTAGTCGATCTTCTGCTTGATCTTGGTCTTGTCAACCAGCACAGCAAAGGTGTTAGAGAGCAGCAGCTGCCGAGGTCGAGGCTTGAAACCTCTTCTGTCGTACTTTGTGACTGGGGCGCCATACTGAGGAGCACAAGCAAATGTACTGTGTTGCAGCTCGAATATCCATCCAAACATTTTAACTGTCTCACCTGCACTTTGTCACTGCCGAGTGTTTGGAGAACTTTGAGATTGATCTGATCACGTTCTATAAAAAGCACCAGGAAAATTAGATACTGTATATTTGTAATTAGATAGGGTGTCAACACGCACCAATCCTGGTGTCCAAAAACAGCCTGCCAACGCTCTGAGGATAGTTGTCTTTCTGATCCTTGAAGATCTCACTGGCAACCACCTTTTGCGTCATCTAGCCGAGAGAAAGCCATCACGCAAACTTGTCGAATTCGCATTGTTTTGATTCAGTGAGAGCATGCATTATTTCAATTTGTCACACAAACTTGATTTTTCCATTCGGGCTGGATCCTGTTGCAATACTTCGTGACCATGTTTTGCATGTGCAGTTTCCAGAGGTGCTCTGAAGCCTGCAGGTGACAGCAAAATATACAATCCACATTTCTATTTACAGAGCAATGTGGGGCAACATAGTATCATTAAGAATGGCTCTAAGAAGGATTACTCTCGATACTTCTCAGATGGAAACGTAAAAAATGACAATATGAACGAGAGTAGTTGAAGGCTTCAATAACTTCTTTGTAAATATTGGACCAAATCCATAAGAAAAGATTACAGATTATTTGTCAGTTGAGGACTTGAATAATACCATAGAAAGAAAAAACAACTTGATGTTCCTCACTACTGTCTGCAGCTCTAAATATATCTTGCGGCGTACCGCAGGGATCAATACTGCGACCAAAATTGTTCAATCTCTCCTGTATATAAACGACATTTGTAAAGTTACAACGGATTTAAAGTTGGTACTATTTGATATTAGTTGATACATTCACATTTTGTTAAGGAGATAACACACATCATCTAATACAAATGATAACATAAGAAATTATTAAAATAAAGAGAGAGTTTTATGAAAATCTTTGAATCTCAGTAAAACTAAAATAATGCTATTTCGTAACAGCAAAAGAGAAAGTCAAACACAAATACAAATACACAATGTAGACATTGACATGGTAAAATAAAAAATTGTTTTAGTTGTAATTAATAGATGATAAAATTAACTGGAAATATACAAAATTATATAATATACGGTGGCAATAAATACTTTAATAATGAACATAGCAAAATAAGTACTGGACCAAAAATCACTCCAAATTTTCTACTGCTCGCAAGTGTTCCCATATATGTTACCATATTTGTATTTTATTGTGTAGAAATATGGGGAAATAACTACAAAAGTACAGTTTATTCAGTCACTGTTTAAAAAAAAAAAGTAAGTTAGGATAATATATAATGAGAACATTGAAACCCTTTTATTTATTGAATCAAAAATATTGAAATTCAATGACTTGGTGCATTCGCAAACAGCTAAATGTACATGGCAAACTATAACCTGCTACCCAATAATGTACAACAATTCTTCTCAACAAAAGAGGAGAAATATAACCTTACAGAAAAATGTAACTTAAATAATTTCTATGCACGTACAACACTTAAGACCTTTAGTATATCGACATGTGGAATTAAATTATGGAATGGATTAAGCAAAAAAGTCCTGATAAACATATTGAACCTTATCAAAAAACAAGCCAATCTTATTCATCTTACTATGTCAATCACAACTTACTTAAGTATTTATTCATGACAATTTTATTAATGATTTATTAATTATTATAAATGTTTTGAATGACAAATTGAGCGCAGGAAGTGAAAAAAATTGTTAGAAATTGCTATGAAACAGAAAAGATGTTGGATTAAATATGCTCTGCTTCTTCCTACTCCTTTTCGGTCATTTTCTAATGAGAAACTGGAAATACGTGATGCATCATACTGTAACTGTATGTATGTTCGAAACTAACTAATATCATAACCATAACCATGACCTACTATTTATGACTTGTGGCGGTTTTAGCTTCAATGGGCAGGACCCCTGTATAGAATGCTGCTGTGCGGAAATGCCAATGTGGCCCATTGCTAAAACTAACACTATTAATGACACTCAAGGTTTCCTGGAGATGTTTCTGTACACAATAACTGAATTTACCTCAGTCACAGAGGGAGGAGATGCCAGCCAGCTTTTGTCCAAAACACTTGTGGGTAGGTTTTTGCTAAGCTTAATGAGGAAGGAGTAGCGCACATGATCCAGGAAGTATTCATTTTCCGGGCAGTAGTCCTCATGACGATAGATGAAGCCTTTTATGAACCTGACAGTTAAATAGACACAAGGACAAACTAACCAGACAAGTCTTTAGGTACATCTGAAATATGATTATGTACAGTACATGTGCACCTAATCTTGTGAGTGTAATTTAAAAATGTATAACGAAGACAGTTAGGCACCTGCGTATCAACTCAGCAGCCTGTCTGCGCCTCCTTGCCCTCCGGCGTCCTTTCATCCCTCGCCACGCAGACTGAATCACTATGACTATACAGGCACGTACAATATGTTAGGATATACATTAAATATGGGTATAAAATGACATTAATAGCATGCATGACTGAGTTTTTTTTAATTCGCCATAAAAAATAATAAATATATACCGAAACATCTGTATATACAGGATATTGTAAAGTTTCTTTACAATTTACCAAAAAATTATAAAAACAATTTAACAGTCAAATCTATGTAAATTATTACAAAGTGTTTTAATACACCACCATATGGCACTATTAGTTGCACAAAGCATATTAAAGGACCCATCTACTGCTGACAACATTTACACTTACTTTATAGTTCTGGACCTAAAAAATATATCTGTAGCTCAAATTCCCTGCAAAACAATTTCATACTGTGTAGTATGTGTTTTGAGAGCATCTTCATCCCGAATCACGATATCTTTACGCAAAATATAATATAATATAATGTTGCAGGTTGTAGCCATACAACTAAAGAAGGGGTCAGCCTGCATACATTTCTAAATTATGGGAATATGAGGAAAGTATGGACCTCTCCAGTCTAATTGACTAGCACCAAATGGAATTGACCAAGAAGGAGGAGTGTAATTTGTAGCAATCATTTGAATAATTCCGACTAAAAACCAAAAGTGTTTTGGTTGGAGTTTGAATGGAAAACATTTAAATGACCCAAGTCAAATGCTAGCTCTAAAATCAAGAGCATCCTCAGGGGGAAAAGTCAGAACCTGTGAAAAAACAGTTAAACGGCGCTCGAAAACGAGAGAAAAAGAAGATAAGCCGCTAGTATTCTATTTTGCGTCCTCTTCTACTGTTGTTTTCCTCAAGATGCTAGAGAAAATGCTTAAATAGCATGAGGAAACAACCTATGTGTTTAGGACTCTTGTGTAAGGGGGCTTAGAATTTGGTGCTATGCACTCGATGGTGACATGTAAGGTGAGCTAACATTAATATTTTTAAAAGAGTTGAATTTGAATTCAGTTTTTGCAAATCTGTGGTAAAGAAATGCATTTTATAATTTTTTTATGTGTATATTTCTAATGTAATTTTAA
Organism: Nerophis lumbriciformis; assembly: GCF_033978685.3. NCBI lineage: Eukaryota > Metazoa > Chordata > Actinopteri > Syngnathiformes > Syngnathidae > Nerophis > Nerophis lumbriciformis. The sequence goes on from NC_084556.2 coordinate 22,846,590, forward strand.
CTTACATTAAAGAAAAAAAAACATGTATAGTTTCACAATTTCAACAACGATTGCGATTAGAGTAATGTGGAAGGTGTACTGACTTGCATGTCTGATGCGTTTGTATTTGGCTCTCTCTCTGTAGCCTCTCCACGATGTCTGCAGGGTCAAAGCTAAGACAGAGAACATGAAGTTAGGAAGGAATTATTAAAAAAAATAATAATAATTTTTTTAACCTCTGCTTGTAATCCTGTCACACACCTATCTCTGGTTTTTTGGCTTGAAGTGCATCTTCAGTTAGAAAAAGAGTTTTGGGCAAATGGATGAATATTTTGGACCTGCCGAGAATTTTAGTAAAAAAAATTGTAAACTAGAAGACATGAAAAATGATTAAAGATTCCCTTGAGAGCAAACATTACCTGCCAAGTTTGTACTCCTCTGGTTGGTAGCCCAGGTAGTTTACCAGTGTGGCCACACCATCTTCAAGCCTACCATCCCAGTTGGGCCACGTCTCAGGACACAGAGGCTTGTACCTGAAGGTGTTACCACGTAAACATGACGACAGAAGGACAAACTCAGAATATCCAGAAGACCTGCGACTGAAGTGAGTGAGTCACCTTTGCAGGAAGGCTTCAAAGCTGCGTCTGTAGGCAAAGCCAGCTCTTCTAACCCTCAGGTTTTCCATCAGGCCTAGGTACCTCACCTGATGTCTGACAAGAACTTCATCAAAGTGCCCTGCAGGTGGAAATCATATCAGTTTGTGTGAGATATTGTGCTTGTGATACAGTGCATCTGGAAAGTATACACATATATCACTTTTTACACATTTTATTATGTTACAAACTTACACCAAAATAGAATAAATACATTTTGGTCTTCAAAATTCAACATAATGACAATATGAAAAGCTATTTGTTTTTATTTTGCTAATTTCTTACAACTGAAAAATTACATGTACATAAGTATTCACACCCTTTGCTCAATACTGTGTTGATGCACCTACCTTTGGGCAGTTTCACCCATTCCTCTTTTAGCACCTCTCAAGCTCCATCAGAATGGATGGGAAGTGCTGGTTTTCATCAAGGATGTCTCTGTACATTGCTGCATTTATCTTAGTCTAGTCAGAAGAACCCGATGGTCACTCTAACAGAGCTCCAGCATTCCTCTGTGGGGAAAGGAGAACCTTCCAGAAAGACAACCATCTCTGCAGCAATCCACCAATCAGGCCTGTATAGTAGTGGCCAGACAGAACCCATTTCTTCTTAAAAAATTTGCCAAAATGCATCTGAAAGACTCCCAGACCATGAGAAACAAAATTCTCTGGTCTGATGAGACAAAGATTGAACTCTTTGGCGTGAATGCCAGGCATCATGTTTGGAGGAAACCAGGCACCGCTCATCACCAGGCCAATACCATCCCTACAGTGAAGCATGGTGGTGGCAGCATCATGCTGTGGATATTTTTTTTAGTGGCAGGAACTAGGAGACTAGTCAGGATAGAGGGAAATATGAATGCAGTAATATACAGAGACATCCTGGATGAAAACCAACTCTTCCCATTCAATCTGATGGAATTTGAGAGGTGTTGTAAAGAGGAAAGGACAAAGAGGAATGGGCGAAACTGCCCAAAGATAACTGTACCAAGCTTGTGGCTTTGTATTCAAAAAGACTTACGGCTGTAATTGCTGCCACAGGTGCATCAACAACATATTGAGCAAAAACTGTGAATACTCATGTACATGTCATTTTTTATTTGTCATTTTTTTATTTTAATAAATTTGCTAATCTATTTAAACCTTTTCACATTGTCATTATTAGGTATTGAATTTATTCCATTTTGGAATAAGGCAGTAACATAACAAAATGTTGAAAAAGTGAAGCGGATCTGCAGATTGCAGATTATACACGATTTATGTAAGTGGATTACTTAGCCTCAACCAAGGAGGTTATGTTGTCATAGAATAGCACAGAATAAACCTATGTTAGTTCTGCGTTGGGGATATTCAAGTTTCACATTAGCAGCACACATGAATGTGTCAGTATCAGAAAAAGACAGAATGTCAATGAAATGTCCACTGCAGAGGACACTGGTTCTTAAGAGGATTTATGCAGATGGTGTCTGTACATAATGAAATAAAAAACAAATATACAGATGAATATAGCTACTTTACTTGTACGTATCTTGTTGGTAAAAAACTATACCTTTATGCAGTAAATACGCATGCAATATTGTGAGTGAATACACAAGCTATACTAACAGCAGTGGAGTGACATTTATACTTGAGTGAATGACTGTAATGTACATATTATTTACATATTAAAACAGCAAAAAGACCTCTTCTTCACACACTTTGGGGTGGAGGAGTCTGACACTGAAAGGAGCTTTGATTGATAAGCATGATAACACAAAAAGAACTAATTCCTGGGAAACTTGGTGGCGTGGTAGGACATGATCGAAAAATAACCCTGTTTTGTTTGGTGTGGATATGTTTAAAGGGGTACCGTAATGTTTCTTAGAATTTGTCCTACAATCCCTATGACACACCTCTTTTACCTTTTATGTGCATTCAAAATGGTAAAAACTGTATATAGGCAGCTAACAATGCAGGTAATGGGATCTATTACCCTGCCGCTCTAAAAAACATCCAAAAATTGCCAATAATGCTCCATTTACTGCATATTAACCAAGCTATGGCAACATTATTATTTTAAGATCTAACACAGAGGAACTACTTTTCTGGCACAGTGACATATAGCCTTGATCACACTGCTCCTCTGACCACTAACAAGTAACCAGTTACTAGCTACTAGCTAGCTTGAGCTGCTAGTCAGGTAAGTTGCAGCCCGCCATAACATAAAGGAGGAGCTGCTGCTGTATTGCCTATGAGTTAGTAAAAGTAATGCTAGATTATAAATCATTAATCTCACCTGCATAGTAGAAGTTTGTGGGACCAAGCTGGGAAGTTGGTAAACTTTGAAAATCCACACACTATCAACTTAATACTGTATGGCTCTTCTACAAATGGAACACAGCATAAAACCATCGCAACATCACTATGATACAGAATTTTTATGAGTGAGGATTATTCTGAATTCAGCAGCTCAAGGAGCGCACAAGTGCTGAAAGATACAAACATCCTATCAGTCGGCATCCCAGTGAAAGCGAACATTGTGTGTCATCTGTCACATTCACGTCTTGTTATGTTTCCTTACTTGGTGTTTATTTTCTGTCAGCGCTCTTATTTTAGTTCCACTTCCTTCTTGTCTCCCTGAGCGCTATTTCCCCTCACCTGACACTGGTTGGCAGCCTGGCCACACCTGTTGTCAATCAGCTGACTGCTATTTATGCCTGCCTTGCCCTCCAGTCAGGGCTCGTTGATTGTTTCCTGTTTCCTGTATTTCCTGCATGTGCGCTTACCAGTGGCCCTATTTCTTTTTGGCATTAAAGTCATGTTTACCTGCGCTACGCCTGCCATCTCGGCATCTTGGGTTTCAAGACCAACAGAACTTGACACATTGTAAGTCACTGTTTTATGTTTTATTTGAAACCTTTAGCAATAGTGTTACGTGATAACGCCAAGGTTCTCATGAAGTCTGCCATTAGTAGTAGCAAACATAGACAGTAGCAAACATCTGAGCCGAGAATGCCGTTGTGGCTTGTGCAGCCCTTTGAGACACTTGTGATTAAGGGCTATATAAGTAAACTTTGATTGATTGACAGTGTTGTTGTTGTTGACACAAATAGAGTTTGTTACGTGAAACCAGTGAGCCCAGGATAGTTTTGGTAATGCTTAAAATGTAATACTGTAAATATTATCATGAATATGCCTGTTACTATATTACATACATACTTACAGCATGTATAAAAACAGTGTCAGAAGTTTTTAGATCACATCTCCATCACCTGTATTGTTAGCCGCCTCTTACTAGCAGTTTTCATTATTCAGAATGTACAGAAAAGGAAAAGACATGTGTTCTTGTCTCACATAAGGGTTGTGGATGATAGGTAAAATTCCAAAAAAGTGCAGTTCCCCTTTAAGAAATTCTAACAGTTAGCCCTTTTTATGTATGTAGCTATATAATAAACAAATAGTACAAATACCACTAAGTATGACGGCCTGTTTCTTAACACATTTATTGTTAATCTAAATAAGTGTTATCTTAGTAAAGGCATTTATTATAGCTCTTGTCTATGATCTCATGATACTATGTAGAGTGTATATAGTATAACTTTACCTGGCTGCTTGGCGTCATTAGGTTTAATACAGCGCACATATGATGGCTCTTTGGTCATGAGGATCTCCATGAGTTTCAACAGGCTGTTTTTAAAGTGAGTGGCAGCCTGAAGAAACGATAACAATGGTTAAGCCACTGGTATCACTGTTTATAAACATAATTGTTTCACTTTCCAAATCACCTCACAAAAACAAAGCATTTGCAAGACAGAGAGAGAGACAGAATGAGAAAGAGAGAGAGAGAGAGAGACAGAGAGAGAGAGAGAGAGAGAGCGAGAGAAAGAGAGAGAGAGAAAGAAAGAGAGAGAGAGAGCGAAAGAGAGAGAGAGAGAGAGAGAGAGAGAGAGAGAGAGAGAGAGAGAGAGAGAGAGAATTGTTGAGAGAGAGAGAGAGAATTGTTGAGAGAGAGAGAGAGAGAGAGAGAGAGAGAGAGAGAGAGAGAGAGAGAGAGAGAGAGAGAGAGAGAGAGAGAGAGAGAGAGAGGAAAGTGAGAATTGTTGATACCATCTGTGGGCGTTTCTGGTCCGTCACTTCCTCTCTGGAGAAGCAGCGACTTATGATCTGGTTGTCTGACTGGCACATGACCTGAACACACGCCAACTTCATTCAACCATGTCGACACAGTTCTAACCACTTGGAATGTTGTTACCTCTTTTAGGTTCCTGTTCATAGAGTCATTGTTCTTGTCGAGGAAACCTAAAGAGGATATAAATACAGTTTTTCATGGATACAGTAGGTTGTAATATATCAAAGGTGGGCAATCATTCTGACATTAATTTAAAACATATACCTGTTTATACATATATACATATATATATGAATTTATATTTGTTAATATTGACAAATGTGGTGTTTTAGACTGCACTATTGTTCAATTAAGTACACTTATGTCTAGTTTATGTGCTTTTGCAGTTCTTCTCAAATAGTGGGGAGCGCGGTGCCAGGGAAGGGGGTACGTGTCACCTCGGGGAACATCTTTTATTGCTCTACCAGAATATGATGAAACGTATATAGCACTTTGCTTCACTGGAAGCACAATGGGAGATGAGGAAAGACCATTGTGTTGTTTCCTTTTATGTTAATAATCTTACAATGTTATGCAGAGAAGTTGATTGGCAACACTAAATTGGCCCTAGTGTGTGAATGTGAGTGTGAATGTTGTCTGTCTATCTGTGTTGGCCCTGCGATGAGGTGGCGACTTGTTCAGGGTGTACCCCGCCTTCCGCCCGATTGTAGCTGAGATAGGCTCCAGCGCCCCCCGCGACCCCGAAGGGAATAAGCGGTAGAAAATGGATGGATGGATGGATGTTACGCAGAGGTATTTGGTATAACAATATTATAGACGAATTAAACTATTTATAGTCACGGTGGAGAGTGATGGGGGCACAAAATATTTGCTTCTTCTTCGGGAGTTTTAGTGCATTTTAGGTTCATCCTGAAATTTCACCTAAAAGCTGAACATCCCTAACTTTTTGTGAGTAGTGTCTGCAGTGTAAAGATAGGGGCCTGTTTTACTAAGATCTAATACCTTGTGCTAAACAGCGCATGCAATCTATAAAATAGTGTGTACCATTAGTGGGCTTCTTGCGAGCGATCTACTAAGACTGCACATTGGAAAAGTGGTGCAGACCATCTTATTGAAATGAGGATTTTGTGTGTACTATACGGGGTATCACCAGGGAGGCACTCTCATTTACTGCAGATCAATGTTATCATGCTCATACCTGTGGCGTTTTGCTATGTTTTCAAACAAGCAGGAGACATATCCCACTGAAGGTGCTTAAAATGCAAAAAAATGCATGCTTTTATCACATAGGATATATGTTAGTAATATATATTATGTGTGGAAAAAACTTAAGTCCTTAAAAAATATTGAATGACATCAAAACGCATTAATTGAATTTGTTTAAATAAGCCCCTTAAAGGGGAACTGCAAAAAAAAAATGTTTGCCTATCGTTCACAATCATTATGAGAGAGAACACGGTTCTTTTTTTTTTAGGATTCTAAAGATGATAAAAAACGCCTGTAAAAAACCCCCCTCTGAAACAACTTCAAAACCCTCCATCAACGTTTTGTATACACAATGCAAGTATATATATATTTAGTAACAGACAGGTTCATAACAATTTGTAATATGTAAAATATTAACCCTATTTTGGACATTCCAAGCATTACCGGAGCTAATTTCCTCAGCACTTTGATTTCGGTTCCCATAGCAACGTACTTCCTGTTTCTGGAAACAAACGTGTGAGGGGCGCTCAGAGCTTTCAACTGATCACCACCTGGTGGTGAGTTGGCTCCGATGGTGGGGGAAGATGCCGGACAGACCTGGCAGGTCTGCTGGGAAGGTCTGGCAGAGTCTCCCGTCAGAGAGTTTAAATTTCCACCTCCAGAATAACAAACATGTTACTAGGCAGGCGCTGGACATTGAGTCCGAGTGGACCATGTTCCATGCCTCTATTGTCGAGGCAGCCAATCGGAGCTGTGGCCGCAAGGTGGTCGGTGATTGCCGTGGCGATAATCCCAGGTATGGTAAGAGATGCCGTCAAGCTGAAGTAGTCCAGAAGGAGTCCTATCGGGTATTTTTGGCTCATGGGACGCCGGCGGGAGAAAACAGGTACCGACAGGCCAAGCGGTGTGCAGCTTTGGTGGTTGCAGAGGCAAAAACTCAGACATGGGAGGAGTTCGGAGAAGCCATAGAGAACGACTTCCGTAAGGCTTCAAAGTGATTCTGTACCACCATCCGCCACCTCATAAGGGAGAAGCAGTGCACTGTCAACACCATGTACCCCCACCATGTGGTAACCCCACCATGTGGGGACCGTGTGCTGCTGATGTCGACTGGGGATGTTGTGGATTGGTGGAAGTAATACTTTGAAGACCTCCTCAATCCCACCTACACATCTTCCCATCAGGAAGCAGTGCCTGGGGACTCTGTGGTGGGCTCTCCTATTTCTGGGGCTGAGGTTGCCGAGGTAGTTAAGAAGCTTCTTCGTTGCAGGGCCTCAGGGTTAGATGAGATCCGCCTGGAGTTCCTTAAGGCTCTGGATGCTGTGGGGCTGTCTTGAATGACAAGACTCTGCAGCATTGCGTGGACAATGGTAGCTGTCCCTCTGGATTGGCAGACTGGGGTGGTGGTTCTTCTATTTAAAAAGGGGAACCAGAGAGTGTATTCCAACAATTGTGGGATCACACTCCTCAGCCTTCCCTGTAAGGTTTATTCAGGTGTACTGGAGAGGAGGCTACGCCGGATACTCGAACATTGGATTTAGGAGGAGCAGTGTGGTTTTCGTACTGGTTGTTGAACTGTGCACCAACTATACTGTATACTCTCTGTAAGAACCCTGAGGGAGCATGGGAGTTTGCCCAACCAGTCTACATTTGTTTTGTGGACTTCGAGAAGGCATTTGACCGTGTCCCTCGGGAAGTCCTGTGGAGAGTGTTCAGAGGGTATGGGTTATCGGACCGCCTGATTGTGGCGGTCTGATCCCTGTATGATTACCATACCATACCATACCAACTTTATTTATAAAGCCCTTTAAAAACAAGCACAGTTGAAAAACAAAGGGCTGTACACCACAAAGAAATAGAGGCAAAGGACAGACTAAAAAATAACATTTAAAACAGAAATAAAAATACACATTTAAAAAGCAAATATAAATTACCCTAAGAACAGTTTGTTAGATAAAAACAGTTTAAAAGTTAAAAACAGATCAAAAAATTAAAAGCTAAAAACAGTTCAAAGTCTCATGCTGGGTTAAAAGCCAGTGAATAAAAATGGGTTTTAAGAAGCGTCTTAAAAATAGCCAAAAAAGGGGCCTATCTCACATGGAGAGGGAGATCGTTCCAGAGTTTGGGACCCGCAACAGAGAAGGCTCTGTCCCCTCTGAGCTTGCGCTTTGTTTTGGGTACCTCCAGGATCAGCTGATCAGCTGACCTGAGGGACCGGGTGGGGGCATAGAGATGGAGCATCTCAGAGAGGTACGGTGGGGCAAGACCACGTAAGGATTTAAAAACGAGTAAGATAATTTTAAAATGGACTCTAAAAGACAGACAGCCAGTGAAGGGAGGCTAAAACAGGAGTAACGTGCTCTCTTTTTCTTGTGTTTGTTAAAAGTCGGGCAGCTGCATTTTGGACCAGCTGCAGACGTGAGAGGGAGGATTGACTAATTCCAAAATACAAAGAGTTACAGTAATCCAGCTGAGATGTGATAAAGGCATGGATTACTGTCTCTAACTGTTGCCTAGAAAGAAGGTTTTTAACCTTGGCCAGCTGACGTAAATAAAAAAAGCTGGCTTTCACCACTGTGCCAATCTGACGGTCCAATTTAAAATCACAGTCAATACGAAAGCTCAGGTTGGTGACCATGGGCTTAACCTGCAAAGCCAAGGGGCCAAAGTCAACAGGGGGGAGCTCACAGGTACCACTAGGTCCAAACACTATTACTTCTGTCTTCTTTTCATTGAAATTTAAGAAGTTTAGGGCCATCCAGGCCTTGATGTCATCAAGACAGGCAAGTAATGGCTGTATTGAAGAGGCATGATTTCTCTTTAGATTAGTGTCAGAGCTTGGTCCGACCCGTTTCCAGTGAGGGTTGGATTCCGCCAGGGATGCCCTTTGTCACCGATTCTGTTTACAACATTTATGAACAGAATTATCATGCCGTCAGGGCATTGAGGGGATCCGGTTTAGTGGCTGCAGGATTAGGTCTCTACTTTTTGCAGATGATGTGATCCTGATGGCTTCATCTGGCCAGGATGTAAAGCGACTGGGGTGAAAATCATTACTTCCAGGTGCTAGTCGATGGTTCTTGCCTGGAAAAGGGTGGCGTGCCATCTCCGGGTTGGGGAGGAGATCCTGCCCCAAGTGGAGGAGTTCAAGTACCTCAGGATCTTGTTCACAAGTGAGGGAAGAGTGGTTCGTGGGATCGACAAGTGGATCGGTGCGGCGTTTACAGTGATGCGGACCTTGCATCGATCTGTCGTGGTGAAGAAAGAGCTGAGCCGGAAAGCAAAGCTCTCAATTTACCAGTCGATTTACGTCCCTATTCTCACCTATGGTCATGAGCTTTAGTTTATGACTGAAAGGACAAGATCACGGTACAAGCGGCCGAAATGAGTTTCCTCCTTCAGGTGGCCAGGCTCTTTCTTAGAGATAGGGTGAGAAGCTCTGTCATTTGTGAGGAACTCACAGTAAAGCCGCTGCTCCTCTATATTGAGAGGAGCTAGATGAGGGCATCTAGTCAGAATGCCCCCTGAACGCCTCCTTGAGGAGGTGTTTAGGGCACATCCGACCGGTAGGAGACCATGAGGAAGACCCAGGACACTGTAAAAAGACTATGTCTCCCAGCTGGCCCGGGAACGCCTCGAGATCCCCAGGGAAAAGCTGGACGAAGTAGCTGGGGAGAGCGAAGTCTGGGCTTCTCTGCTGAGGCTGCTGCTCCCGCGACCCGACTTTGGATAAGCGGAAAAAAAAGGATGGCTGGATGGAGAGACGCAAAATGTATTGCACGTCTTATTCTGCTTACTTATAAGTCGCAATCCACTTTGCACGTCTTGTAGATCAGCTTTGCGTGTGCTATCAAGTTTGCACGTGTTTTAATACACGCAAACGTTGAGTACATCAGGTGAAAAATGTCTTAATGTGTGAGGGGATGCTTACCGTTGACATTGTAGTTGACTTCCCCAGCATAGTGCAGCAGCCTGAACTCCTCTCTACTCATTACCTTCCGAGTTTTCCCATTTGCCAGCTTATGACTGCAAGACACACAGAAATACATACTGTACATATTGAGTCTCCTGTAGATATCGGAGGTAGTAGTACTTTGATAATGTTCAATCATACGTGACAAAATGGGGATGGTTGCCAAGTGTGTCCTCCAATTTCTCTAAAAATGAGGCATCACTCGTCTCTCCGGGTCTCAGGCACTCTTCGTTCTGCAAGACGCAAACACTACTTAACTGATGACAATGAGACACAACATTTAGAAAGGGAGATTAGATACACACCAAAATGGAGATGATACCCTTGTGCTTCTCCTCTATCAGGTCACAAATGATCTTGTTGTCAAAGTATGGCACCATCTCCCACTGAAGGAATATTATATTAGCATGGAAATATGTCAAACGTATAGGGCTTGAAAATGCATTGCATTGTGGGTCTTGCTGGACTCTGACTTGCTTATTTATATGGCTGAATGGAAGACTGAGCTTAAAGGGGAAATGGGCTTTTTTATTTTTATTTTGCCTATCGTTCACAATTATTTTGAAAGACATAACGACGGATGGATTTTTTTTAATGCATTCGAAATATTCAATCAATATTAAAATAACGGTCCACTTACAGCGGAGCCAATGGGGGCTCCACTATTTCACTCATAAAATCCAATAATAACCATTGAAAAAGCACAAACAATACTCCATTTACATTTTGTGACGTGAATAATAACCAAGTAATAGTGATATTGTTGTCATAAGCGCTAACGCAGACAAACAGTCACTTCCGTGGGTCCCTTTGTTAACATCAAGTGGTCTGCTACTTTCTCGCTTCTTTGCTCCCTGTAAGTTTACTCTAGATCATGAGTCATGCATCTCACCTGGACATGGGACGTCTTGTAATGCAACAAGTTGGGACACTTTCACAGCCATTTAGGATCTGGAACTGGCAAGAAAGACACGAAAAGCGCTAGTTTCTTCGCCCACCCACCCTTCTCCTTTGGAGGATTATGAGACATGTTTTATCTAAATGGGAATATATGAAAATCCTAGCAGTCGGCATTAATGACAGCAGACCTTGCTTATTATGTTTGTTGACTTTCATAAAGTCTGCAGTGAGTAATAACCAGTGATGAAGAAAAAAAAAGCAAACATCGTGATGCGTTTTTCAAATTAAAGCACTATGTATGCTTAAAATGAGTAAAAAATACGTAAATATTAAATGTTAGTATTAATGTGCCTGTTACTACATTACATATATAAAAACATCATGTATATAAAACCCAAATGGAAGTGTTTGGATGTTTTTAGGGGCTCTGTAGACAGAATTGAACAGCATTGTAAACAAAGCCTTTGTCCAACAAGTATGACTACCCTAGCCCCACAATGCATTGCAAAATCACGTGGCCTTTCGAGCCTTATGGCTTTCCAATGACAGATCAAAAGATGTACTCACTGCTATCCCCTCTGTTGTGTATTCCTCTTGCTCAGATCTGAGAGTGAGCTCGATAAAGAGCTGCTGGAGCTTCTCACTGCAGTAGTTGATGCAGAACTGCTCGAAACTATAGAGAAAGAAGAGAGAAAATGTGACAAAATAGTGCCGAAGAACAGATGAACGAGAAATGAACGTTACTCAGACCTGTTGTGCTCTAGGACCTCAAAGCCATAGATGTCTAGAAGCCCTATGACTGGGAAGGCTTTATTGCTGTGGTACATGTCATCCTGCATAACAATAAAGTTAACAATGGACATCAGGGAATGGTCACCGCTGTCTTTGTGTTGCTGTGGGAGCAATGACTGCACCTTCAGAGCAAGCGATTGGTTAATCTTCTCCACCAACCAAGTGAAAGTACGACCATAGACGGCTTTGGCTAAGGCGTCTCGGGCTGACATTGCCTGCTCAAAATTCAGTGGGATGATCACCTGTAATGCAAGAAAGGTATTAAACTATAAAACCACAGGCCAAACGCTCAGACCAAGAACAATAGGACCTTTACCTCCTCCTCCTTGGTGATGAGCTTCTTGTGAGTAAGAGCATTGCTCAAAGATGAGGCATCAACACCCAGCAGCTGAAAAACAAGAACACATCTGTTCCTCCAATTCTTTGCGCATATTACTAATACTTGTGAAAACATACTGACCTTTGCAACATTCGCTAATGGCGTCTCAGTGGTAATGTGCGCCTCGCCTTCCTCTCCTTCTCCAAACTGAGTGTTTCCCAGATGGAGAATGCTGGCAATGATGTTCAACACATTCTGAAATGAGGACAAATAATATTGAAATCAAACAAGGTCTAAGAAACATAGTCTGGATGAAGACAGTGTACAGAACATTTTGACTAACCTGTATGTCTTCCTCAGTGAAGCCAATAACAGGCAGGGCATTCATCACGACTTTCCAATTATTCTTGTCACTCGCGGAGCTGACTCTGGAACAGCTTCCCTGATCAAGATGACTCAGCATCACACACACCACAATCCCAGGCTAAACCGAGGACACTTTGGCACTACGCACCTTAACCAGATATTGGTAGTTCTGAGGGTTTCGTTCAAGATCAAGCGTCTGAAGCAGGTCATTGCTCCCACCATCTAGAAGCTGGTAGAAGATGTGGAAGTTTCTTTCTCCGTGATTTTGGTGGACTACCCGAGATTTCTCCAGCAGGTAATTAAGGATGTGGCCACCAACTGGTGCTCCCTAAAATGGAAATAGATATTAGAGCTTCCTTGAACAGCGGTATACAATGTGTGTCAGAAATGCTCCAGGACTGGTTGATGTTCCGTCAGTACAAATGTAGTTTACCACCACTATGTGTGAATGTGGAATGAATGAATGATGGGTTCTCACTTCTTATTGTAAAGTGCCTTGAGTCTCATAAAAGTGCATTAGCATTATTATCATTATTATTGTTTAAACGTCCTGCAGCGTTTGGTGTGCAGGAAGAGGTGAGAGTTGTGGCAGGAAAATATGTAATTTGGAAGCAGGGGGACAGGGCCCTGCCCTTTTCCAAAAGGCTGTTTTTGTCCCCTGCACTTTGTCCAAAACGTCCAAAGATAGTGTTTTGCTATTGAATGGAGACACTAGCACCAGGCAGAAAACGGCTACTCAGGCTGAAACTTGTCTCTTTAGGCCGCCCACAAGCTTGTTGATTGGCTTTCTGGAGCTGTTTTCTTGCCAGCGTGACACTAATTGACAACACGCAGCAGCTGACCAATCAGCAGATAAGAGCGAGTTAGCCTCCACACAGCAATATGGATCACAAACATACAGGTATAAGCCAAATAAAAAGCCACACAACAGGAATCTAGTGCTCCACTCCAAGGTACTTATGTTGTTGACGAAAACTTGCGCTAATAGAATAAGAATGTAAATTTCAGTTGAAACGTTTGCTATTCTTGATAGCGCAGTGGCTTGAATATCAGTCTTTTGTTTAGTTTTGTTCGATTCCCAGCCAGGGTTAGGGGTAGGGTTGGGGTTAGGGGGTCTAACCCTAACCCTAAGCATTTGATCTTTTGCTTTATCCCACTAACAATGCCCTAACCTTAACCACAAATTCAAACCTAACCCTCTAACCTTCTAACCCCAACCCAAACTGAACTGTTGATTCCCCATTCATATTACTCCAAAACATGCATCTACTCCCTTGAAGCCAGGCCCCCTGTATGCAAGCCAGTTGTGTCCCTCCCGCTTATGGAATCCCAATTTCATCCCTGGTGGCAGGCCTGCTCACAATGCTCTCAGCATCCGCCGGTTCCTGCCTGAAAAGAACGTCGCCATGCAGAAGCAACCTCCCCTGATTAGCTGTGACTTTTTTCCTTTATTCCAAGCTCAAGGGAATTATTAAGGAGACCCGTTTTAAAAACTTGGATGACATCAATTTTGGCCGGGAGGACGGAGCTACGCATGCAGGATCCCATAAGAATCCTTCCAGGAGTGTATCAAGGTGTGGCAGAGATGGCTGGGAAAGTGCGTTAGACTCCAGGAGAATTACTTGTAGTTTGAAATATATTTTTTGTGACATCAGTCTTAGAACTTTGTGCAAATCCATGTTATTATTATAATTATGGTTATAATGGTGGCTCAATGTTTCTGGTATGGTGCAAAAAGGCTAAAATAACTGTTTACCTTGAAGTCAAACTGAACATCCATATATTTTCCAAACCGACTAGAGTTGTCATTCCTTAGTGTTTTTGCATTGCCGAATGCCTGTGCAAAACAAGAGAGTATAATGATAGAAAGGCAACCTATGTATTACAGTACCTTAATTAAGCATTGAACAGTTTGATATAACAGCATGAAATACCTCCAGAACAGGGTTAGACTGAAGTAGGCGGTCTCCAAGGGTGGTCATGTGATCATGAGTGGGACAGGTAACAGCATAGTAGAGGAGGATCTTCTTGGAAGCTTCCGTTTTTCCCGAGCCACTCTCACCTGATATAAGAATACATTGATCCCTCCATGTGATCTTCATGGCCCGGTAGGTGTTGTCTGACACCGCGTAGCTGAATGAAAACAACGTAAGACTCAGGTCAGTATTCTGATTACTAACAGTGACGAGACATAATAATGCATCAAACAAAAAGAGGAACAAAGAACTAATTACTAACAACAAATAATTCTTTACATTCATTTTCCTTTGGAGTAAAGTATGAAACCGTCTTATAGTTGGTGTGTAGAGATTAATACATGCAAACCTTTCCAGATGTGCTGTTTTCAGAATTGTATCTGTATTGTGTCTTACATGTTGAAAAGAAAACCCTTCATTCAAATGATCCCCCGCCCCAAACGAGCCAGAGACAAAGATTATTTATATATTTAATATTTGTTTACTTACTATGGTATATTATTTATTTGTTCACTGTTATGTTACAGAGAACAAGGAAAAAGGATAAAATTGCTATGGTATGAAAAGGGGTAGGATTGAATAAGCTCAGCTTCTTCCTACTCCTTTTCGGACGTGCTGTAATGAAACAACTGGAAATATGTGATGAATTACATTGTATCCTATGCATGTTCGAAATAAACTGAAACTGAACTGAACAGAAAACCAAGTTGGTTTAGGAACTAAAAATATTTGCGGTTTTCCATAAATTTCAAGAGTTCCATAAAACCATTATTCAATTAAAAAGTGTTACTACTTCAACATTTTTGGACCGATTTAAACAATTCCAACACCAACCAATTCAGCTCATTCAGGACATTAATGCCCTTAATCATTTTCAAAAAAATACCACTTTTCCAGAAATTCCTAAATTTCCAGGAAGTTCTCATGGAAATTAATTGGAAATTTTTCCAAGTTGCACAATTCCCACATTTTTCAACCTATTTAAACCATGCCAACATCAACACATTCCACTCCTCCTGGAAATTCAAACTAACACTTTCCCAAGTTCTCAACCAATTTCATGTTTTTCTGAAATTGACAAATTCCTGAAATTCTGTAACACTATTTAATATTCATTTATAAATTGTCACTACTAACACATTTCTTCACCGATTCAAACCATTCCAACACTAACCAATTCAGCTCATTTAGGACATTCATGCTATTTATCGCCTGCAAGAAATTCACGCTTTTTCTGAAAATCTCAAATTACCAGGAAATTCTCACTGAAATTAGTCAGATATTTTTCCAAGTTCCACAATTCCCACATTTCTCAACCGGTTTAATTAGTTCTAACAACAACATGTTCAGCTCATGAATTTTATTTCGTGGCGGTAGCGCCATTTTGGCATTTTAGCTAATTTCTTACTTTTTAACCTAATAGTCATGGATTCCGTCCCTTGGCACCATCTTAAAAGTATGTCTTTCAATTGTTAGCATGCTTTTATTAGTGTGCTAATATTAGCATGCTAACATTTTAGAATTTTTTTTACGTTTTAAATCTAATTATCATGGATTTTGTTACTTGGTGCCTTCTTAGAAGTATGTTAGCTATTCCCCTGTTATCATGCTACTGTTATAATGCAAACAGTTTATGCTAGCATTTCAGCTAATTTTATACTTTTTAACCCAATAGTAATGGATTTCGTTACTTGGCGCCATCTTAAAAGGTATGCTAGCCTTTCACCTATTAGTATGCTAATTTTGTCATGTTAATATTAGCACGCTAATGTTTTATGCTAGCATTTTAGCTAATTTTGTACATTTTAAACCTAATAATCATGGATTCCGTTACTTGGTGCCATCTTAAAAGTATGCTAGCTGTTCCCCTGTTACCATGCTAATGTTGGCATGCTAACATTTTATGCTAGCATTTTAGCTAATTTCGTAATTTTTAACATAATAACCATGGATTCCATTATTTGGTGCCATATTAAAAGTATGCTAGCTGTTTCACTGTTACCTCACTAATGTTAACATGTTAATGTTTTATGCTAGCATTTTTACCTAGTTTTGTATTTTTAACCTAAAAAACATGTATTTTGTTACTTGCAACCATCTTAGACGTATGTTAGCAGTTCATCTGTTAGAATGTTAATGTTAACATGTGAATGTTAGCAAGCTAAAAAAAAATGTTCACGCTTTTTAGCAAATATTGTACATTGTAAACCTAATAATAATGTATTTTGTTACTTGGGGCCATGTTACAATTATGCTAGCTGTTACCCTTTTAGCATGCTGAGTTTTTATGCCAGCAATTTAGCAAATGTGATACATCTACAGCTAAAATATATAGATTATGTTACTTTGTAACTTCTTGAAATATGCTAACTTTCCGAACTATACCAAGATTTATACTACATTTCAGAACAGCTTCTGCTCGTCACCTCTCAAACCACTTTAACCTTCTATTTCAACTTTCAAACCATTTCTATATTTCACTAGTATTTCAGTTTAACGTCACCTTATCAACTTTCAAACAATTTCAGCATTTGACTAACTACACTAGAGCAAGCCCGGTCACAGGCAATTACAGAGCCTGCTAGTCCGGGTGAGGAGTCAGTTAAGCTAGAACTAGCCAGCGCCAGGCTGGATAATTCCTGTACGCATAGCAATTTTCTTAGAATAACACACAACTCACATAATGTGTTTTCTGTTGTGAATGTGTCAGGGGTAGATATGCATTCTACTGAGGTGGCAAATCATGATGCGTTCAGTCGATCGCTGCATCAAGCAAACAATCTGAAAATTCCCGTCGTATCAATTCCTAGATATGGTCGAAACTATTTAAAGTGCACTACGTATAATAAACGCAACATTATTAATATTTCTACTACGGATAATTTAAACAAAAACACGTCAAAACAGCCCAATACTTATAATCTGGGCTTTTTAAACATAAGATCATTGTCTCCCAAAACGTTATTAGTTAATGAGGTCATTAGAGACAACAATCTTAACGTCATTGGTCTTAGCGAAACCTGGCTCAAACCAGACGAATTTTTTGCGCTAAATGAGGCATCTCCTCCTAACTATACGAATGCGCATATTGCCCGTCCCCTTAAAAGGGGTGGGGGGGTCGCACTAATATACAATGAAAACTTTAACCTTACCCCTAACCTAAATAATAAATACAAATCGTTTGAGGTGCTTACTATGAGGTCTGTCGCACCGCTGCCTCTCGATATGGCTGTTATCTACCGCCCCCCAGGGCCCTACTCGGACTTTATTAATGAATTCTCAGAGTTCGTTGCTGATCTAGTGACGCACGCAGACAATATAATCATAATGGGGGACTTTAATATCCATATGAATACCCCATCGGACCCTCAGTGCGTGGCGCTCCAGACTATAATTGATAGCTGTGGTCTTACACAAATAATAAATGAACCTACGCATCGCAACGGCAATACGATAGATCTAGTGCTGGTCAGGGGTGTCACCACCTCCAAAGTTATGGTACTCCCGTATACTAAAGTAATGTCCGATCATTACCTTATAAAATTCGAAGTTCTGACTCATTGTCAACAAACTAATAATAATAATAACTGCTATAGCAGCCGCAACATTAATGCTGCCACAACGATGACTCTTGCTGACCTACTGCCTTCGGTAAAGGCACCATTCCCAAATTATGTCGGCTCTATTGATAACCTCACTAACAACTTTGACAATGCCCTGCGCAAAACCATTGATAGTATAGCACCGCTAAAACAAAAAAGGGCCCCTAAAAGGCGCACCCCATGGTTTACAGAAGAAACCAGAGCTCATAAATTATCATGTAGAAAGTTGGAACGCAAATGGCGCGCGACCAAGCTTGAGGTTTTCCATCAAGCATGGAGTGATAGTTTAATATCGTATAAACGCATGCTTACCTTAGCTAAAGCTAAATATTACTCAAATCTCATCCGCCTCAACAAAAACGACCCTAAATTTTTGTTTAGTACAGTAGCATCGCTAACCCAACAAGGGACTCCTCCCAATAGCTCCACCCACTCGGCAGATGACTTTATGAATTTCTTTAATAAGAAAATTGAACTCATTAGAAAGGAGATTAAAGACAACGCATCCCAGCTACAACTGGGTTCTATGAACACAGATACAACTGTATCTACGACGGATACTGCAATACAAAATAGTCTCTCTCTTTTTGATGAAATAACATTAGAGGAACTATTACAGCGTGTAAGTGGGATAAAACAAACAACATGTTTACTCGACCCACTTCCTGGGAAACTTATCAAGGAGCTTTTTGTATTATTAGGTCCATCAGTGCTAAATATTATAAACTTATCACTTTCCTCTGGCACTGTTCCCCTAGCATTCAAGAAAGCGGTTATTCATCCTCTGCTCAAAAGACCTAACCTTGATCCTGACCTCATGGTAAACTACCGACCGGTGTCCCACCTTCCCTTTATTTCGAAAATCCTCGAAAAAATTGTCGCACAGCAGCTAAATGAACACTTAGTGTCTAACAATCTCTGTGAACCTTTTCAATCCGGTTTCAGGGCAAATCACTCTACGGAGACAGCCCTCGCAAAAATGACTAATGATCTACTGCTAACGATGGATTCTGATGCGTCATCTATGTTGCTGCTTCTTGATCTTAGCGCTGCTTTCGATACCGTCGATCATAATATTTTATTAGAGCGTATCAAAACACGTATTGGTATGTCAGACTTAGCTTTGTCGTGGTTTAACTCTTATCTTACTGACAGGATGCAATGTGTCTCCCATAATAATGTGACTTCGGACTATGTTAAGGTAACGTGCGGAGTTCCTCAGGGTTCGGTTCTTGGCCCTGCACTCTTTAGTATTTACATGCTGCCGCTAGGCGACATCATACGCAAATACGGTGTTAGCTTTCATTGTTATGCTGATGACACCCAACTCTACATGCCCCTAAAGCTGACCAACACGCCGGATTGTAGTCAGCTGGAGGCATGTCTTAATGAAATTAAACAATGGATGTCCGCTAACTTCTTGCAACTCAACGCCAAGAAAACGGAAATGCTGATTATCGGTCCTGCTAAACACCGACATTTATTTAATAATACCACCTTAACATTTGACAACCAAACAATTACACAAGGCGAATCAGTAAAGAATCTGGGTATTATCTTCGACCCAACTCTCTCGTTTGAATCACACATTAAGAGTGTTACTAAAACGGCCTTCTTTCATCTCCGTAATATCGCTAAAATCCGTTCTATTTTATCCACTAGCGACGCTGAGATCATTATTCATGCGTTCGTTACGTCTCGTCTCGACTACTGTAACGTATTATTTTCGGGTCTCCCTATGTCTAGCATTAAAAAATTACAGTTGGTACAAAATGCGGCTGCTAGACTTTTGACAAGAACAAGAAAGTTTGATCATATTACGCCTATACTGGCTCACCTGCACTGGCTTCCTGTGCACTTAAGATGTGACTTTAAGGTTTTACTACTTACGTATAAAATACTACACGGTCTAGCTCCGTCCTATCTTGTCGATTGCATTGTACCATATGTCCCGGCAAGAAATCTGCGTTCAAAGAACTCCGGCTTATTAGTGATTCCCAGAGCCCAAAAAAAGTCTGCGGGCTATAGAGCGTTTTCTATTCGGGCTCCAGTACTATGGAATGCCCTCCCGGTAACAATTAGAGATGCTACCTCAGTAGAAGCATTTAAGTCCCATCTTAAAACTCATTTGTATACTCTAGCCTTTAAATAGCCCCCCTGTTGGATCAGTTGATCTGCCGTTTCTTTTCTTTTCTCCTCTGCTCCCCTTTTCCTTGAGGGGGGGGGCACAGGTCCGGTGGCCATGGATGAAGTGCTGGCTGTCCAGAGTCGGGACCCGGGGTGGACCGCTCGCCTGTGCATCGGCTGGGAACATCTCTGCGCTGCTGACCCGTCTCCGCTCGGGATGGTGTCCTGCTGGCTCCACTATGGACTGGACTCTTACTATTATGTTGGATCCACTATGGACTGGACTCTCACAATATTATGTCAGACCCACTCGACATCCATTGCTTTCGGTCTCCCCTAGAGGGGGGGGTTACCCACATATGCGGTCCTCTCCAAGGTTTCTCATAGTCATTCACATCGACGTCCCACTGGGGTGAGTTTTTCCTTGCCCTTATGTGGGCTTTGTACCGAGGATGTCGTTGTGGCTTGTGCAGCCCTTTGAGACACTTGTGATTTAGGGCTATATAAATAAAGATTGATTGAGATTGATTGATTAAACAATTTCAACATTCAAACCATTTCTACATTCACCTTGCGTTCCATTATCATTTCAGTTTAGTGTCAGCTTTTCAACTTTCAAAGCATTTCAAGATTAAAACAATTTCAGCATTTAAACAATTTCAATTTCAATTCCTCCTACATTCCATTAGCATTTCAGTTCAGCGTCAGGTCTTCATCATTAAAACCATTTCCACATTCAAACTATTCTTACATTTATACTACATTCTATCAGCATTTCAGTTCAACTTCAGCATTGGAGCATTCACACGCAATTCCTTCAGGAATTGCCTCATCTAGTTACCTACACATTTGATCATTTTATTATGTATAATTTGATGGATAACTTGCTTTTAACACATAAGTCAAGCAGATATTTAAGAATTTGTTTTAATTTTTTGGAATATATGATAACATATTTGTTACAATAATAGATCATCCATCCATCCATTTTCTACCGCTTATTCCTTTTGGGGTCGCGGGGGGCGCTGGAGCCTATCTCAGCTACAATCGGGCGGAAGGCGGGGTACACCCTGGACAAGTCGCCACCTCATCGCAGGGCCAACACAGATAGACAGACAACATTCACACTCACATCCACACACTAGGGCCAATTTAGTGTTGCCAATCAACTTATCCCCAGGTGCATGTCTTTGGAAGTGGGAGGAAGCTAATAGATCATATTAAAGTTTAAAAGATATGCAATTGCATTCAGTGCAATTATTTTTTCTGTCAAAATGGAAAGAACATGTCATGACCTTATGTGACTGTTTGGACATTGTTAGTTATTATCCTGTGTTTTGTATAATTTTCTGTCCTGGTGCTCTTATTTTGGTTGTGCTTCATGTTGCACCACTTGTTTTGCTGTACTTTCACTTTGTTTTAGTTTTAGTTTTCCATTTCTAATCAAGTCTGTATAGGTTCACCTGTTGCTACTTGTCAGTGCTGGATTATTCTGCTGCCATGCACTAGCCTTTTGTTTCTGCTGTCATTTGCTTTTTAAGTAAATAATAAAAAATGTTGATCCCAGTGTCATGCCATCAGCCGACATGCACCACCGTGATGTAACGGATACTTTTAGTAAGAAAGATGAAGTACTTTATTGACGCACATTATTTCCAGGTTTGTTTTTTTATTTTTTTTATTTTGTAAATACGCCTTTTTCGTGTATGTTTTTTTTAACAATATTACATACAAATATTCTCTTTTTGGTACCTAATGGGAACTAAATATATTGTGTAAATGTGAGCTGGTGTGACAATTAGGTTCCTCAAAGACTTAAAATATACATTTTGTCCTAAAAAAATTCCCAGGCCAAAAATTACCTAAACTGGCACAATTGCGGTTGTAGTCTGTAGTGGTATAAATATGCATCAGCTGTTTTCAAAACTTAAAATAATAATCTTTGTACAGGCAGTAGAGAAAAAAAATCACAAAAAAGTTTGACATCAGACTCACATGTGAGGTGATATTTCATAGAAGCTGACTCCTCTGTAGCGTTCCATCTGTGGCTTGGAGTAAATCTCCAGCTCTTTGTAAGGGTTGACTGACACCAACACTGATCCGATGTATGTCTGAGCCAAAACAGTCACAGAAAGAATTAGATCATACATTAAAAAAGTCGCTTCAGAGCAGATGGTCTGGGCTTTATTACATAAATGAGGTTTTCTCCGAAGCGCCGCCGCAGGTTCTCTATAAAGGCTGCCTCACTGTTGTGGTTCTCCAGCAAGAGAAAGTCCTGCACACCAACCCTGTCACGGGCCGTAAGGGTGCTCTCCATCACCAAACGCACCCTTCCTTCAATGTCCACCTCCTGCAGAGAGAATATTTGTTGCAGTTACACAGATTTGACACTAAGTGGCGCTGCAAGACTGCTGCCATTTCATTTGAGGCATCAATACTACCCCAAAAATTGTTGGTAAAGCTCACTGTAAATCGATTATTTCATAAGATTTACTTGTGATGGGTATATATTTTGGATATACTAAAAGCTTGACAAACACACAAAACGTCCTGTTTGTAGTGTCTGGTGCTCAACATTCCAGGACACACAACATGTTACAAAACTGTCAATGACTCAACACTTACTGACTAAATTTGTAAACAACACTCCACAGTTCTGCAGACCGTTGGCAAGAACAAACGGTTACAACATCCAAAGAATCCAAATGATAAACAATATTGGACAGGCTTATCTATGGGGAGATGATGATGATGTGCACCATATACAAACAATGTTGATAACACTAATGACAAAACAATGTGTGTCTGTGTACATGTCAACCTTAATGTGATGGCAAACCTAACGCTGCACATGGGTAGAATTTGGTGGGCTGCGGTGACATTCTCTCTGGCCGCTGTGTAAAATATCACACGCACACACAACCACAGCAACATTCATGCACGCAGCTAAAAGGGAAACATTCGTCACTTTGCAGTCCTTATTGATGACTCACACTGAAAAAGATTGTCAATTCGGTTGGTTTTTTTCTTTAACATATCTACATATGGTACAAAGGTACACAACATGCACCTTGGGGTATTTGAGTGTATTTAGGTACATTATTTGCAGCCAGCAGCTGTTTTTCCATAAGCACTCTGCACATTCTAAAATACAAAATAAACCTGCCAAAATGGAGGTAAAAGAGCAGTAATTTCACAAGAATAAGGTCAAAACATTAAGAGAATAAAGTCATAATATTAAAAGTAAAATGCTGTAATCTTAATAATTTTTTTATTGAAAATAGTCTCAAAATGAGGGGAACATTTGGATTGGATACCCCCCCCCCCAGTCACGTTATTAAGAGAAACAAACAAAGCACATAATAAAGTGGTGATTTTTTTAATTCGGGGAATAAATAAAATAAATAAGATACATGCTTTTTGTTTTTTTTACATTTGTAAAATAAAATTTAATAGTAGTAGTTTTGTTTTTTTTAAACAAAATGAACTAAATAATAAAAAGAAAAATATTCAAATAATATTGTTCATCAAATAAAGTGCAGATATAAAAACTAAATAATAAAAAAAAAAAAAAAGTATCTAATAACTGAGTGGGTTCCCTCCGGATACGCCGGCTTCCTCCCACTTCCAAAGACATGCGCCTGGGGATAGGTTGATTGGCAACATTAAATTGGCCCTAGTGTGTGAATGTGAGTGTGAATGTTGTCTGTCTATCTGTGTTGGCCCTGCGATGAGGTGGCGACTTGTCCAGGGTGTACCACGCCTTCCGCCCGAATGCAGCTAGATAGGCTCCAGCACCCCCCGCGACCCCAAAAGGGGTAAGCGGTAGAAAATGGATGGATGGATAATGATTAGGTTTTTCTAATCCAAAAAGGAGTGGGAAGAAGTGAAACTTATTTATCCCCCCCCCCCCCCCCCCCCCCCCCCCCCCCCCGTTATACATAAATCAACTACCTAGCTTTCTTGTCATTATTATCTATAACATTATTAATTTACCGGTCTTAATTTAATATATTACAAATATTTATTTATCTTGTGCATGAACCATTTTTGTATTTATGCATATATGTAAGTATACATATAGGAGTATACATATACATATGTGATCTGCTTTTTTTTTTTCTTGGTGTGCACAACTTGTTTAGTGTGCAATATAGGTGTTAAGATAAGTGTTTTGGTGTTATTATTTATACATAGTGCAATAGTTTAAAATATATTTATGTATATATATATATATATATATATATATATATATATATATATATATATATATATACACACACACACACAAAAGGAAGATATATATTGTTACGTTTTACTTTTCTTACTGTATGTAAAATCTGTACCGCAACCACAGAATTTCCCAATTGTGGGATAAAAAAATCTATCCTATCCTATCCTTTATTACAAATATTGTTACTAAGTAACGATAACATCAACAAATAATAAGTTAATAAATACCCTAATAATAATAATAATGTAAATAATAATAATAATAATAATAACAATAGTAAAATAATAATGTAAACACAGTCCGACTGTTAAAAACCCTCATTCTGGTATGTATTGAAAATCATGAGGAAACAGAAAAAAAGGTGAATAAAGTTATTTTTTCATCTAACCTAATCTAATCTAATTTGATAATTATACAGACGTGCATCATGTAGTGACATAAATGCTGTTAAAAGCAGCTGTTTTTTTAATGCTGAATCGATCAGAGTTTGCAGGTGTATAATGTTTATGAAGTTTATTTATTTTTTAAAGACATATATATATATATATATATATATATATATATATATATATATATATACAGTATATATACCTAAACGATGTACATTCTCAAAAGATAAATAATTATACTTTTTGAGAGGATTGGGACATGGTTTTATTTACAATCTGGGAACACGTGGAAAATCTTGACTGTGGAGCAAAATTTGCGCAAAATTCAAACCAAAACATACTGTATCCAATACAGGTTATTTAGACCAGTGTTTCTTAACCATAAGCCCCCTAGAGGGCCGTCAAAAATATTTATTTTACTCAGCTGTGGTCCATATGAGCCGCAGCGTACTCAGTTGTAATACACTTTTTCGACACTAGTGGCAGTAATGACAATATCAAATAAACATAAGAAATCTGGAGCTAAAGTCATAGAGAATTACTTAAGCGCAAAAAATATGACTAAATTGGTGAAGCTCTATTTTTCTTTGCACTTTAATTTTATTGACAGTTTAGTTAATAAACATATTCATTATTGATTTAGTTTATTTATTCTCGCACATCATAATTGTATGTAAATACTTTTTTCGTCAGTTATTTATGTCAGTTGTTTATGAGTCTTTTCCTATGCATTATATTTGGTTAGTACTTATTTTTCTAATCAGCCTGACCTAAACCTGAGGTTTGTTTAAGTGTTAAATAAATAATAATCTCTGTGATTAACACGTGCCTTCATATCATTTGACAAGGTTGTAAACTGTAAGTAGGTTAGGTATAATTATTAAATATGATTACAATCAAAAGTAAGATTACTATTTCAGTGTTTGTATTTGAAAGGGCCCTGACCCCTCTGTAGTGGAAGAGTTGGGCCTCGAGGTTGCAAAGGTTAAGAACCCCCTGATCTAGACAACAAGGAAGTGTTTTAAATGTTGATTAATGATAGGTCCCTTTTACAGTATAGTTAACTTGTTATCATATCTACATGGGTTCCATCCATCCATCCATTTTCTACCGCTTGTCCCTTTCGGAGTCACGGGGGGCGCTGGAGCCTATCTCAGCTGCATTCGGGTGGAAGGCGGGGTAAACCGTGGACAAGTCGCCACCTCATCGCAGGGCCAACACAGATAGACAACATTCACAATCACATTCACACACTAGGGCCAATTTAGTGTTGCCAATCAGCCTATCCCCAGGTGCATGTCTTTGGAGGTGGGAGGAAGCCGGAGTACCCGGAGGGAACCCACGCAGTCACGTGGAGAAAATGGGTTGATTTACAAAATATAAAGTATCAATGTGGCACGATGGGCATTCTTAGATTTTTCAGTATCCGGCCTAGTGGGGAAAAGCTTGGACACCCATGGTGTAGATGTAGAATGTACCTAAAGGAACCAAAATAGACTCCTTTCTGACAAGGAACACTCTTCTTCTTTCCATGTTTTACTTCTATCTGCAACCCCTGCAGTTTTTGTGTACACAGCTATAAAAGATAAACAGCAAAGTTGAGAGTGGAACAAAGGGGCTACACTTCCACAACATTTCTTCTCCATACAAAAGCGTCTCCCAGGGGGCTCATTTGCTCGCTCCGTGTCGGTGAAAGGCCTTTCCCCTTGACTGCAGCATTTGCAGGGAAATCCTTGCGAAAACAAGAGGACAACAGTGGAAGGTAGCCAAGGGGTGAGAGCAAAGGAAAGTCACCACTCCTCGTGGCTTCACTTTGGGGCATTGTTCTCTCATTCCTGCAGGTGGGTTCCCTACAGATGTGATCACCAGTTGGCCCTCAGATTTTCCAAAGAACACAAGGAAAGAATGTTCGGGTCGGGCTTGGGGCAAGCGGTCAGATGAAGCAACTGAATCTTTAGTTGCTGTGTGGCAACAGCGGTGCATGATTTTCAATCAAACAATTCAGGACGCAAGATATAGGATTATAGTTAAGAACCCTCATCTTTTACCTTGAATTTGACACCAAAAAACTCACAAAGGTACAGGTAGGCATACCTATCCTGATGAGACATACCTCAGTACAAGACTGCACAGAGCCAGATAGTCATTGGCAAGAACAACCTGGCCCCTCCTTTGAACGTAATCACTCATTCCTCCTTTAAACTTAGTCACACATGCTTTTTGCAGACGGGCATCAGCTGTCAAGCTATCAGTGTGTTTGCACCATAACGTCATTCCTCAATGTTTCTGCAATAAACTCTTGTTTTTTTTCGTACTAACTTAAAAAGGGCTTTGCCTGATAAACATCAAGGGTCTCCAGGCAACTAGACTATTTTGTGTCATCACACAACACAGCAAACATTGTTTTGAGCTGCTGTGCAGTCACAAGTTCAACATTTTACTTTCGTCACGCTCACTGCAAGTTGCAAAACTGTTTGTTAAAACTAATGTCCTCCGCATTGGACATTTTCTTTTGTCAGGTTATTACTAGGGATATCCGGTCAAGGTTTTATGCTTATGCTGATCATCCATGAGTGAGATTGGCCGATACTAATACCGATACCAATCACATGTATTATTTGTATATTTTTCACTTTATTTATTGTGAGCGCTATTTACAGTATCTACACAATATTTAAACTAATTCCTTATTCTCTTTTATTGCATACAATTGTTTGAACACAACAAAGTCAATAGTAAACAATAACTAAACAAAAGCAAAAACTACTATGTACTACTCATTTACTGTAAATCCTTTGGTTTTTGTCCTCAAAGTGCTCTTGTGTCCAGGGAGTTGGTAAACATTAACAAAAACAACCAAAAATGATTTTGAGAAATTAAAAATATTGATTTGATCATCCTTGTACCGATCATATAATGATACTACCTTTAATATCGACACCACCAATATATGGATTGAGCCGATCCTCCTCTTTCATGTCGTGTACTGACTGTGACGATGCTGACACACCTACAGTTATTATCTTCTCTCTAACTTTTTTTAATCTACTTGTTCATTTCTTGTTAATATCTGCTGACTTTCTGCTGCAACCTGCTTCCATCTGCACTTCTTAAACTTTACTAAGCACTTATTTATTTGCTTAACTTAGCTCGGCTACTAGCATGCCTCTTTTTCACGGTGTGTAACATGTTTACCCTAGCCTTCCAGTCATAATAGTACATGGTAATGATACTTAAGATACTAAGAAATACAGTTTATTTGCCGTAATGGAGGTGATTATTTTTGGTTGAGGGCAGGGGACTGCAACCTTAACTATTAAAATAGACATTTTTTAGAATAAGAAAAATAGTATTGAGCCGCAAAAGGTATCACAGCTTATAAACTTTTAAGTTTTCATCTTTTTTTATTTCACAGGAAAAGCAATCTGTTTATGTAAAATGTAACTCTTTTTTTTCTTTTCTGTTTTCTTTTTTGACTAGTATTCATTGTTAGCTAACCCAAGGGGTTGCTCACTGGTGTACCTAACCTGAACAAACAGGCTTTCAGTCACTTTTACTTGCCTTCCTTGCGCTTCAGAACATCAGCCTGTGCGCATTCATGGCCTCACAGACCGTCTGAAATTATAGAACTCTTTTTAAAAATGCAAACCTTTCTCACCCCAGGGTTAAAAAGCAGCCGGTAGCAAATCCCTGGTTTAGGGAAGCGTCTCCACACTGTGTATGGAGACAAATGATTAGCTGCTAGCGGCTTGTCATCCAGAGAGGATCAGCATTAGTGATCGCCATTAAAAGGCATTAATCGGCATTGGCCGATCACATTATTTTTTTTACGAAAATTGTCCAAATAGTTGATCGATCAGCACATCCCTACTTATTACATATTTCATGTAAACTTCCTAAATAGAAGTACTTGACGACAACATGTAAATACAAATACATACATACAAATGTAATGAAGCCCCTGCAACTTTTGAAGTACATGCGAGGCCAGCAATGCAACATAGTGCATGATGTGGCTTTCATGTGGTGAAATGTGCTGGGTTTTTCCCGATACCTCACAGAACGACTTGGGTTATGGCCTCATGACTAAACTCTGCCTGGGCTGACTCCTTCCAGATAATCTTCCATATTTGGTCAGCCCCGCCACGCTGTTGTTCCTAGGCAGTTTGGTGCTACAGCTGGACCATACCCACCCCCCACCCAAAACCATTTACTGTGGAAGCATTGTTTTTTTTTAATCCAAAACTACACAAGGGGCATCATGGTTGTGGCTCTTACCTTGCCTTGGTACCTCATACTGTGCGGTAGTTGCTTGAAGAAGGATGAAGTGTAGGTTCCCCCCCTGGGCTGCAGCTCCTCCTCTCGTGTCAGGCAGACCCCTTAACGGCAACCTTTCATTCAACGTTGCCCGAGGGCGACAGAGCAAGACAGCTTCTCTCTCCTATTTCACCTTCTCTCAGCCTTTCTCCACGTCCTGCTTGGCAATCCCCTGCATGTAAGGATACAAAAACACTCCTCTTGTTTAAAAATCTTGGATTCGCCTTCCCCTTTAAGGGCTCAAATATATGTCTGCCTCTCCAAAGCCCCTTCAGCCTCTCTCTAAACTGAGCTGCATGAAACAAGGGCAGGAACTCCACGAACACGTCACAAGTAGCTTGAAAAAAAAGAAAAAAAACATGGGAAAGTATGCTGCCGTGGATAATGCAAACGCTGTGCCAAAGAAACAGAGTGGAAAATGTTGCGAGCAGCTCCAAATGAGAGAGTAACAAAACATTGAAAAAACTTAGAAGATCCTAAAACATTCTTTCCCTCCCAGTTTAGTTTGCTCCCTCCCTTTTCTCCCACAAGCTGAGACAGATTCAAATAGGATGTGGCTTATAGGCTCCTTCCAGTACTTTAGGTAGGATGTAAGCTTCCTACAGATTTCTGTTACTAATTGATCACAATAAAACCTTTTATAATTTTTAATGCCTTCACTTTGAAAAACACGACCAGAGTAACACCTATTCCTGTGCTTTTTTGTTTTATTTTGCCTTTTTATTTATTTTACAGCATTTTTGTTATGTCACTATATGCATGCAAGTGATGAGAACAAGGAAACGTGTGATGATGACCATAGCATCACAATTTACTGCAACGTAGGAGGGTACAAGCAACAATAAATCCACATTAATAACACTCGAACAATAGATAGATAGATAGATAGATATTTTACTCTTTCACTTTGCATGTTCTCCCTGTGCTTGTATGGCTTTTCTCCGGATACATCCAGAAAAAATGCATGTTAGGCTCATAGAGTTGTCTCATGGGAGTGAGTGAGTGTCGGAGGCGCTTTAGTGGCGCCCTCTGCAAGACCCTCGTCATGCTTTGTGCTTGTGTTGATCCCACTGTGAGTGGGATAGTGGTTTGAGCTGGTGACCTTCGTGTTCTTTTGTGCTGTGTTAGTGTTTACAGTGCTGCTTTTAGAAAATACACTTAAAAAAAAAAAATCACATTGTAGTGAAGTGAATTATATAGCGCTTTTCTCGAGTGACTCAAAGCGCTATTATATAGTGAACCCCATTATCTAAGTTACATTTAAACCAGTCTGGGTGGCACTGGGAGCAGGTGGGTGAAGTGTCTTACCCAAGGACACAACGGCAGTGATTAGGATGACGGAAGCGGGGATCGAACCTGGAACCCTCAAGTTGCTGGCACGGCCGCTGTACCAACCAAACCAGGACGCCCCTAAATATTTTTCCCTAAATTAAGTACTGAATTAAAGACGACCTAGGATGATTTTACTCTACATTTAAAACACTTTTTTGTGGTCTAAACAATCCATCCATTTTCTACCGCTTGTTCCTTTCGGTGTCGCGGGGGGGTTGGAGCCTATCTCAGCTGCAATCAGGCGGAAGGCGGGGTACACCCTGGACAAGTCTCCAACTCATCGCAGGGCCAACACAGATAGACAGACAACATTCACACTCACATTCACACACTGGGGTCAATTTGAGTGTTGCCAATCAACCTATCCCCAGGTGCATGTCTTTGGAGGTGGGAGGAAGCCGGAGTACCCGGAGGGAACCCACGCAGTCACAGGGAGAACATGCAAACTCCAAACGGAGAGACCCCGAGCCCGGGGATTGAACCCAGGACCTTCATATTGTGAGGCACATGCACTAACCGCTGTACACCGTGCTGCTCGGTCTAAATAATAAGAATTGAATATGCTTTTGTGTAAAATTTGCTTAGATTTTGCTCCAAAGTCACTTTTAGAACCAGTTTTTTAGTCTGTTTGCAAGATGTTAGATTCTGGAGGCGATCCCAGATTGCAAATAAAACCACGCCCCACCCTCTCCAAAAGTATTATAATTTATTTTTTGAAAAGGTGCACTGTTTGAGTATATATCTTGAAGTCTTTGCTGTTATTTTTTTTCCAAACACGGCCGAAAATAAACTTAATAAACATTATATCGATTCACCCGATCACAACATTAGGTACAACTGCACACTCCCTGATCGATTCAGGCTTTAAGCAGCAGTTATGTTACGGCATGTAACAGTGATATTATGCCCATGCCAAGGTTAAATGGAAATAATACTAGAGATTATAGGACCCACTTTTTGTTAAACTGTTAATCTAAGTAATGACGTTATATACATTTAATACGAAAAATTAATAATTAAAAACTAAAGTCACGCCCCCTGGCTTTCGATGTGTATGTCCTGCTTTCTGACATCAGGCTATGTTTAGACGGATCAATCTATTACAGATGATCATGTATTTTACAGACAGTCTGATACTAACAGTATAATTTGTCAGATGTCAGTTGTTTTGAAAATGTATGAAAGATGTCTCTGTGTCATATATATAATTAATATACCGGTAATTAATTTGACAGGTCTTCGAAAGATTTACAAATAATCCATATATTTACTATATTTAATTTAACAGGAAAGTTATTGCAGCTATAGTCACTGTGTGTTTTAAATGTAGACTTGAAGGGGGTCTCCTGTCCCTAGTTAGGGTTTAAGTGGTTTTAACAGGAAGGTGGGGGTGCCCCTCCCTCCCTGTTTTATAACATTTTCAGTGGATTGAGATAACGATGACCTGTTATCAAAGCTCTACAATGGGGGTTGTGGGGGTCTTCACCCCCTTGTCTGTTGCAGTTTAAAACCAATGTTGACAGCTGTTGATTGAGATAAACAATGAAAGGTTTGTAGCCCATGGAGGGGTTACCCATATAACAGCATCAATGCAACCTTCAGTCGTCACAGGACCAAGAGTTGTAACTCCGGCAGCAACTGTAAGTTTGAGAGCATTATAAATGACAAAATATATATTTATGATAGAGTTAATATATGTTTAATCCAGTTAATGAAATAAAATGTTGTTATTTCCCTTGATCATTGAATACAGCCACGCTCTTTATCATTGGACGAATACTGAGACAGTGGATTACAACATCACGGCATTTTGTCAGATTTTAACTGCACCAGGACCCAACCTCAGTCATCCCCTCGGTGACAGTGCAGTTTGAGAGCATTGTATTTAACACAATGTATGTTTAATATTATTTCTTTAATTAAATCAAATTTGCTCTGTCATAGGAATCAGAATAGTTACATCCTTCATGATTGAATGTAAGCACGCTCCCCATCGTTGGATGATGCTGAGACAGCTGATTATACAATGGCATCTCAACAATTCGTCAGTTTCTACCTAATCCTAACACTGTCCACTTTTTTCAAGAAAATGTTGTAACAATATCTGTTTTATAATGCTCTATTTAATCTTACTATATCTTAGTCAAACTAAGAAAGTTAAAAATAAATCTTTCTTTGTTTCTAAAATATATATTTATTTTAAATACCACCAACATATAGTGTATACATTTTTTGACCAACATCAAAATGAACTATGCAACAATAGTTTTAACAACACTACAAATTATACTCCAGTCATGTCGTTGATGGAATGGTTTAATTTAGTTATTTTAGCCACATCATGCAGTTAAAAAATATGAACAATTCATATGAATGGTAAATGTTTAGAGCTAATAATGCTAAAGTTTTTAAAATCTTCCCATGTTTCTTTAAAACGTTAAATTTATACTTTTTATCATTGTAAGATTTTCAGGAAAATATATTTAGTTTATTTTCCATATTACAAGAGTTTTGATAAATGCTTTGTGTAAAAACAGTTAATGTTTAATCCACTTTTTTTTTAAATATTTAACACAATGTTTTTGATTGCCTGTCACTACATTGTAGTAATATTAATAGTTTTCTTCTTTTTGTACTGTTCACATGTTTAACATACATATCGTGAATTAAAGTTGCAATATAAGTGTATTTTTGATCAATTTCAGGGATTTTTTAGAAGAAACAATTAGAAGCTTTATTGTCATTGTACAACAATACAACGCAATTGAATTAAATGAAAAGCTGCAAGTCAACACTGCTTCTTGGTTTTACAATGTTTACGTGTAGTGTGACTTTGTTAGTGCTTTTAGACTTCCAACCATTCCCATGCTTTTATCATTGCTTTTTCCGAAACCTAACCTTGTTTGCGTGTATGTGTTCTACACAGGCAGATAATAGTTTCTGTTGTGTTAGTATTTTAAAAAGGTTATTTTTCAAAACAGACGGCGGGAATAAAATAATCTTTCCTTAAAGTCCCTTTAAGTCTTATTTATGTCTTATATGTATTACAGAATTTTCAACTATTATGCTGTGGCGAACGATAAAAGATAGTCACCAAACTGGACTTGTTTATCTCAAGTTAAGCGGCAAGTACAATACAACTATTTGTGTTTTTCATTTTCAACTCCTGCCTCATTCATAAAACTTCTCCATAATAGTGGGCCTCTGATGTGAGCGATTTCAAAAGACAACGGCGGGATTAACACTGCAGGACTCGATGGTACGCGGCGTGCCATTTCATGCTAACAATATTTCTAATGTCACGCATTGCTAAGTGGAGACAAACACCAACATCAATAACATAGCGCTACATGACATTGGTGAGCCGAAGACGTGAGCAATGTGGGATTACAAAACACGCAATGAATGACGCGGCTAATGTTGGTGGCTAACTTCGCTGCAACTCTCAAGTTGACCAAGTTCTAACAGAGAAATTACCCAGGATGTGACGAGGCATTTTTACGTAGTGACCGTGATGCTTTGAGAATTCTATGGTATCAGCAGGTCGAACACACTCAAGGCTACTATACTGAGTAAAACGAGTGTAAAGGTGACAAACATTTAGAAGGTGGTAATGAGGTTTTTTTTGCACTAAGGGCCTGATTTATGAAAGGTTTGCTCGTCCTATTATACGTGCAAACGTGATAGCACACGCAAAATGGGTCTACTAAACGTGTGCAAAGTAGATTGCGTCTGTTAGGTGAGCAGGATGAGCAAGCGTGCGATCCATTTTGCGTCTCTTTCTTCATTAATATGCAAAATTATATGCTGAGTAAAAAACAACCAGGTGAAGATGAAGATGCAAATATATTGTACAGCACGCGCAATGTGATTCATCAACACTCATCAGTGTTTTGCGAGCACTATTTAGCTTTTTAATTAGCATCTCTGAAAAGTAAGTGCAAACTGACACAGTGACACACACAGCTGTGAGGTCGGTGCTTGAGCTGCAAAAATAGATGAGAAACAAAGAAGAGAAGGTGTGTGTGTGTGTGTGTGTGTGTGTGTGTGTGTGTGTGTGTGTGTGTGTGTGTGTGTGTGTGTGTGTGTGTGTGTGTGTGTGTGTGTGTGTGTGTTTGTGTGAACCTATTTGCATGGTCTGTCAGAAATGAAAATTATTAGACATAGAGCAGTGGTTCTTAACCTGGGTTCGATCGAACCCTAGGGGTTCGGTGAGTCGGCCTCAGGGGTTCGGCGGCGCCTTCGCCGCGGAGGTCAAGACACACCCGACTCATCGTGTAAATAAAAACGTCTCCCTATCTGCGTATTATGGATACCCCCAAACAATGTTCCCTCTAATTTTCCATAGGCAAGGCAACTGTATTTGTATAGCACTTTTCATACACAAGGCAGACTCAAAGTGCTTCACAGCACAACATGTGGTACAACAAAGTGAAATGAAAGAAAATAAAAGCAAAATTAAAATGCAGACAATAAAAAATAAAAACAGTGCAGACGTTAAAAGTTAAAAGATAAAAAGATTTAGCTGAAAGCTAAGGTGAACATAAAAGTTTTCAGTCTAGTTTTAAAAGTAGTCAGAGTTGGGGAAAGTCTGACATCTTCAGGAAGTTTATTCCAGCTATTTGTTGCATAGTGACTGAATGATGCTCTCCCTTGATTTGAGTTTACTCTGGGAACTGCTAACAGATTGGTCTCAGAAGATCTTAGTGATCTAGAGGGCTTATATAGTGGGAGCATATCGGTGATATACTTCAGCCCTAGACCATGTAGTGATTTATATGTGAGCAGGAGGATTTTGAAATCAATTCTCTGATGTACAGGAAGCCAATGTAAGGATTTAAGAATTGGTGTAATGTGCTCACATTGTTTGGTCTTTGTTAGAACTCTAGCAGAGGGTTCTGAACAAGCTGTAGCTGCCTGACAGTTTTTTTGGGAAGACCTGCAAGGAGACCATTACAATAGTCTAGCCTACTGGTAATAAAGGGTGAGCAAACACAAAAACTCCTTGAGCATTCAGTGGAGCACATGTGAGTGACGTCAGACGTGCACATGCACTGTGGCCACACCAGCAGCACACCTGTCCCAAACCTGACTAAATAACAAGTTCAATGTTTTACTCTTATAATCAAATGACAGCAGTCATTTCAATGAGATTATTTTCTAAAATAAGTGTTTTGGCCCACTTACAATGACAATAACAAAAAATATTGTTTTTCATGAGCTGTGTGATAGTATTGTATGTCTGGGTGGAAAACGAAGAAAAGGAACAGACTGCCTGAGATAAAAAGGAGAGGGGCACTTGCCAAGGTGAAGCCACGCATATCTGAACTGGTCTCTCAAAGGCAACAGTAGAAGTCACACTGATTTGCAGTTGTGTCATTTGTTGTGAGTTCATGCACTGTGTTGGTTTTGTTCTTTGAACAAGCTGCACGGTTCATTTTGTTCACCAGTAAAAAAACAGATAACTGTCTTGAATTTGAAAAAAACTAAAATTTTTTATTTTTCACGAAAGAAGGGTTCGGTGAATGCGCATATGAAACTGGTGGGGTTCGGTACCTCCAATAAGGTTAAGAACCACTGACATAGAGGCAGGCACGTGCACACATAGGGCCCTATGGGTGCTTGAGCCCCTGCCCTTTTTTGCCTCGTCTTAAAAAGTGCCCTCTGCCTGTGTGTGTTTTTTTTTCTTTCCTTTAAATAACATTAATAAATTCCTGTCAGGGATGTAAAAAAAACAGCGTTACAAAAACTCCACGTTTTCTTGTAATACCGGGTTGTTTGAGCCTGCCGCTTCTGCCAGAGAGAGAGAGAGAGGGCGAGTGAGTGAGTAAGTGAGAGGAGAGAGAGCCAATTGCGCCCCTCAGGAGACGTCACGTGACAGTGGATCAAATTGAACCTGTGAGTTATGGTCTAGTCGCCGTTCACCTATTCAGCATCTAATATGGGTCATATTTCAGAAAAAGGCTGTATTATTATTCTATAATTCAATGTGTCAGTTTCTGTTTTTGCCGGACGTCGGGGCACGGCGCATCAATTGAGCACGGCACATCAATTCCGCACAGAGAAGAGCGGATCGTTTCTAACAAAGACAAGTCATTATTTCGTCTAGATTTTCCAGAACAAATTTTTTTTTTTTAATTCAAAATACTTTGAAATAAGATTTACATTTGATTCTACAGATTTTCTAGATTTGCCAGAATAATTTTTTTGAATTTTAATCATAATAAGTTTGAAGAAATATTTCACAAATATTCTTCGTCGAAAAAACAAAAGCTAAAATGAAGAATTAAATTAAAAATGTATTTATTATTCTTTACAATAAAAAAAAAAAAAATTTACTTGAACATTGATTTAAATTGTCAGCAAAGAAGAGGAAGGAATTTAAAAGGTAAAAAGGTATATGTGTTTAAAAATCCTAAAATCATTTTTAAGGTTGTAGTTTTTCTCTAAAATTGTCTTTCTGAAAGTTATAAGAAGCAAAGTAAAAAAATAAATGAATTTATTTAAACAAGTGAAGACCAAGTCTTTAAAATATTTTCTTGGATTTGCAAATTCTATTTGAGTTTTGTCTCTCTTAGAATTAAAAATGTCGAGCAAAGCGAGACCAGCTTGCTAGTAAATAAATACAATTTAAAAAATAGAGACAGCTTACTGGTAAGTGCTGATATTTGAGCTATTTTTAGAACAGGCCAGCGGGCGACTCATCTGGTCCTTACGGGCAACCTGGTGCCTGCGGGCACAGCGTTGGTGACCCCTGCTGTAGAGCAAGGGTGCAAAACTCATTATAGCTCAGGCTACACAGAAGAAATTTTATTCCCAAGTGGGCCAGACTGGTAAAATCATGGCATGATAACTTAAAAATAAAAACAACTTCATATTGTTTTCTTTTTTTTTAAATAGAACAAGCAAAATCAGAAAATATACAAATGATAATGTTTTTTTACACTTACATGTTGAGGTTAATAGTATTCCATCTTCATTTGTCGTATTTTAAACGTTCTGAATAAATTATGCGATAATGTTTACCAGTCAATTAGGTGGAATTGAGTTTGGCAGAGTTTTAAAATGCTCTGATGGAGTTAAATTTTAATCTATCAGAAAATAGAATGATAATATCAAAATCAAATTACAGCATTTCAGCATATTTTTGTGCGCCTAGATAATGTGGCCCCAGTCCTCTATCTTAACAGGGCGCATAGCTGCGCCCCCTCTGAAGTCATGCACGCTCTAGCAATTGCTATTGTGACATCCAGTGCACACATTTAGATCAGCAGCTTCTTTCATTCAAAAATGTAAGCTTATTTCTATACATAGCAAACTCATCTCGCGGGCCGGATAAAACCTGTTCACGCTCAAGATCCGGCCCGCGGGCCATACGTTTAACACCTCTGCTGTAAAGGGAGCCCATATGACACACGTATTATGACCTAAAGAGCGCAGAGCTATATCCAATCAACACCTTATCCTTGCGACGCCCTCTTGGCAAGTACCTTTGTGGCCCATAGCTAAAATTAATGAATTGTCAATATGTGTCATGTGATAACGAAGTCATCTGGGGTTGGGGCTGCATAGGCTCCACCTCACTCGTCACCCTAATTAGAACAAGCGGTAAAGAAAAAGCAGAGCAGCATTCATCAATTTACTTATTTCCTGTAAGAATATTTTTTTCTACTGAGCAATGAAAACATTACAAGTGCATATGCTGTGCATACATCCTCGAAACTGTTAATCAAAGTGCAGCGTAAAAGATATGTTTGAATCAGTCATTTTATTACATGGTCCTACTAGCCTTACTTGTTTCAGCCACTCTCAATTTTCCATTCAATAGAAACTCATACAATGAGACAATAGTTGATAATTTGTTTTCATAGAGGGTAAAAAAGTGATTGGTATTGTTTTGTCTTCCTATCAAAGCCATGCAGTCCCCTGAGGAACATTTCTGGATAGGCGATTATGTGAGCTATGATTTAGGCCCAAATGTACGCAGCAAACATTGTGTTCACATTCCTTTGCATAATAGGTGTTCCTGTTGACACATTTAAATAAACTAATGTGAGTTCAGAAGATGATGCATTGTCTGAGACAATGACAATACAAAACAATACAATACAGCCACACCATTTAAGATGATTGCCTCTATGCATACTGTTTAGAAATGAACTAACATTTTGGAAAAATAATGCCTATTAAGCCTCACCAAACTTTGAAGCTTGAATCGCTGAACTCAACAAAACAAGCAAGATCTAAGGCTCCTGCCCAAGAGTTCCATTCAGCACTTCTTGGTTTGCTTTTTTTTTTTATTTTTTATTTTTTTACCGGTACTTTCGGCAACATTTTCTGAAATAAATACCTGACTGAATAAGAGGTGCTAAGACAAGAAATAATGTGAGAGGAGAGAAAAAAATATACATTGGATCTTTGCATATTTATGATTTAGCCCTTGCAAATTAACTACTTGTGTTATGTTTCTGTAGGTCTGGAACCCCAGAATGCAGAGACGGCAGACATAACGCAGGAAAAAATGGATTTACTGACAAAAACCAGGACGTGCTACAAGGAAGCGCAGGAAGCACAAAACACAAAGTAACACGTTGATTTATAACGCAAAAGGATTCAGCCACATCGAGAGCATACTGATTTTCAACCAAGGACAGGTGTGTCCTGATTGACAGGGGAGGTAGCGGGCACTCATACAACGGGTGAATTAAAACAGTAAGTGGAAAACAAAAATTAGAGCGCTTGACAGGAAATAATACAACAACTCAGGAAACTAACAATAAAGTCCAAACCGTCACGTGAGATCATGACAAATTTTTGGTCGAAAAATATTTACCGTATTTTTCGGATTATAAATCGCAGTTTTTTTCATAGTTTGGCCGTGGGTGCGACATATACTCCGGAGTGATTTATGTGTGAAATTATTAACACATTACCGTAAAATATCAAATAATATTATTTATCTCATTCGCGTAAGAGACGAAGCAAATGTCCGCAATCGTCACATATGCTACTACCGTAGCTATTAAAATGGATCACATCAACATTGCCGTAACTTATAAAAACTGAGAAGGACTGAACTAAAATGGCACCAAAAAGGAAATCATATACTGCAGATTACAAGCTGGACGTAGTGAAATATGCAGCAGAGAACGGCGATCGAGCAGCAGAAAGAATGGACGCTAGCGGCGCATACCAGGAGCGACAACGAGGAATAAGATTTCATCGGATTTAGCAGTCGGGAGTGACAGATTGTTTGGTAAACGTATAGCATGTTCTATATGTTATAGTTATTTGAATGACTCTTGCCATGATGTGTTGCGTTAACATACCAGGCACGTTCTCAGTTGGTTATTTATGCCTCATATAACGTACACTTATTCAGCCTGTTGTTCACTATTCTTTATTTATTTTAAATTGCCTTTCAAATGTCTATTCTTGGTGTTGGGTTTTATCAAATAAATTTCCCCCAAAAATGCGACTTGTGCTCGAGTGCGACGTATATATGTTTTTTTCCTTCTTTATTATGCATTTTCGGCCGGTGCGACGTATACTCAGAGCGACTTATAATCCGAAAAATACGGTATACATTTTCTTAACCTGTATTTTGTAAAATCCAAAAATAGTGTTTCCATGGAAAACACATCTGATTCCTTCTAATTCTGTCATTTATTGAACAAATACATAATAAGAAAATGCATAACAATACAGCATACAGTCCAGTATACATAACGACGTGACATCAGTGCAAGATGGCAGCGCCCTTTGTTGCGTGGCTACTGCAGTACTAGCCTGAACAGTTAAGACGGAGAAGAATTGTAAAATGTTACTTAAATTTTCTTTACAGATAACAAATTATTTCTACATTTAGTGTTGTGCGATAAAGACGATATATCCGATATAAATGATATTAATCTGGCTGGCGAAAGAGCTTTTATTACTATCATTAAATCATGAAAATACATGTTGATGACACAATGTAGCTCTGTCCCACAAATGTGAACGTGTCCTCAATGCAATGGAGCACTCTTGTTAGAGGCTAATGTCCCTCCACAGTGCAAAGCCAATTGTAAGTCAGCAATCCATTACAGAAAATAAACTATGTTTCCTACAAGTATCATTATCACTGGAAAATGAGGAATAGCTAAGCATGCAAGCTAGAGATCTTGAATATAAACGATACCAAGTGTATGGATTGATACTGCAGTGGTTGGATTGATATTTTTTATTCTCAAAAAATCTTTTGTCATTTGGTATTTTTTATTTCATTGTTTACAAACTCAGAAAATAATTTCCTGGAAACAAGAAGCCTTACAGGGCAAAAAAAAAAAGAATTCAAATCAGAGCCAATAATGAAAAAATGATGTATTAAATATTTTAATTGATATTGTTGCACTGCCATCCTGTGTTTTGGTCTGATTATAATTGTGATGAAAAAATGTATAATTTAATGTTAGAACCATGTTACAACAGGCAGCTAACCAAAAAGTGACAGTAAATTACTAAGTAGATAAACAAAAGTTTTGAGAAATTAATACAACCGGAAATGAGGAAATATGTTACTGCATTCATCAGCAGCTAAATGAGGAGCCCTTGTAACCCGTTTAAAAATGGTTCTAATATACAAATAATTTATTGTGATATATACTGTTATCGCAGGAGACTGCAATATTTATCACAATACAGATTTGAGGCGATATCGCCTATCCCAAGCTACAGTTTTGACAGAGAAGAATCTTTTTTATATCCATCATGTCTTATTAGAAACTTAGTTCTGTATCTGAACAATAGTTCTGTATTTTAAATTGTTGTCGTCATTGTGCACATTTAAGAGTTCCAAGTGCTCAGACGGATTTTCCAGCACAAGGATGACAATCTCACTGTGGGCCTTCATAAATCACAGCAACATGTGTGTCCACTTACATGTTAAAGACATAAATGTGCTCCTTTATATCGCTACAGCACAAAACATATCATATCTGCAAGTTGCATCATTCAGTGTTGTTTTCCATATCGAACGCAAAAAGAATGCGCTCCTATTTCTGTCCAGCACATCCTGTAAGAGCAATTTCCTTCCTTGTTCAAGATTTTCCTTCCTTAACCTTAACTACTCCTTCTTAAACGCCACTATAATGTGTGGGCATGTGATGTCTAAAAAGAAAAAACTATTTTTGCATGATTCTTTAAAAAAAAAACTTGGGAGGACTCAATCTCAAATTGAGTTAATCATAGATTTTGCAAATAAACATGTCTGTGTGACTTTAATTTCCGCACAATTGTATCAGAATCCTTAAAGTAATTCTCAACATGTGACGTGTTATTGAAGGAAACCAGAAATCCAAGCATAATCGTGTTGTAAACTGTCAGCTAGGTGGTTTTGTCTTATTTTAGTCTCCAAAGTTTGTATGACTCACCATATAATATATCATGCAGGGATGACTTTTTAAGGCGGGGTGGAAAATGGAGGGATTCCTACCTCTTTTTGTAGT
Organism: Nerophis lumbriciformis; assembly: GCF_033978685.3. Lineage (NCBI taxonomy): Eukaryota > Metazoa > Chordata > Actinopteri > Syngnathiformes > Syngnathidae > Nerophis > Nerophis lumbriciformis. Next base: position 22,888,348 of record NC_084556.2, read on the forward strand.
TGTCAAACTATCCCCGTCTTTCTTCCTGTCCCTTCAGCCTATCGTGTTGCAGACTATACGCTTCAATGTGCAGCTATTATTGAGCCTCCACCACCGAGCATTATGGCCCTGATGGACAAACCGCTAGCAGCCTATTGTGCATCTGTGCTCAGCAAACCATCTGCTGTCACTTTCACCCCGTCTTCACCTTTGCCCGGCTCTCATCGCCCCAGATCCCTGTTACAGGCACAAAGCCCTCTTGGTTAATAGATACAGGCGCACAACAAATAAACTATGTATGAGGTGTGGATTAGAATGTTACGTTTTAATGTGGAAAGAAGAGACAAAAACATTAATTGAAGTTTCAGTTCTGTCTTGACCACTAAGGCAAACATTGACTTAAATTAAGTGGAGGGTAATGGCTCCGCCTAGTGGAGGTAATATCGGTTACAGCAGTCTCAAAGGTTGTACAAGTTGGGGGTCTAATCAATAACACGGCAAAAAATCTACTGTTTTTTTGTATTTCAAACCGTCATCGCTGATCAAAAGACTTTAATCTATTGTGAGAATATTATAGCAAATGTACACTAAAAGTCACTTAAATTCACACATTTGTCTTGAACTTTATTGGACTTAATTTGAAGAACACACATATAAAACCCATGGCAAAAATTATGGAAACACCAGTCTTGGAGGATGTTCAATTAGTTTTTTTTAAATATTAGGGGGGGAAAAAGGTAACAGACATGACAGAAAACTATAGTAATTTTCAAATGGCAACTTTCTGACTTTAAGAAACACAAACATAAATCAAGAATATAAATTGTGGTAGTCAGTAACAATTTCATTTTTATATTAAGCAGAGTGAAAATAGTTATGGAATCACTCAATTCTGAGGGAAAATAAAAAATCATGAAAAACAAACAAACAATCAAACAAACAAACAAACACACACACTTGGCTTTTACAGTATGTAAGCTTGTAGTCTCTGAGACATGGACTTAACCAGTGACAAACATTACCCTTTGTCAATCTTTCTCCAACTTTGTTTGATTGCTTTGCAGGTTGGAGATTTTTCAAGGACCTTTTTCTTCAATTTATACCACAGATCTTCAATTGGACTGAGATCCGGACTATTTGCAGGCCATGACGTGCCTTTTACATGTTTACACTTAGGACCTGATTTACTAAGATCCAAATACCATGTGCTAAATCTAAAGAAATGGTATTTACTATTAGTGGGCGTGTTGCGTGCGATTCAAAAAATGCTGGGAGACACCAAAACGCATCAATTGAATTTGTTGTAATCAGCCTCTTAAGTCACCCAGCATGCAGTAAAACATTGTTAAGGATGTTGCTGAATAGACGATATGTCTAATATTTTTCATTTCTTACCGACCATGCAAATATGTTGAAACACACACACATTCTCTGTTCCTCGTCTGTCTTTGCAGCACGAGCACCTATCCTGCAGCCGTGTGTGTGATTGTGTCATATTGAACACACATACTTTTCAGTGGTGCTAAATAAAACGCTAAATAGTGCTCGCAAAACGGTGACGAGTGTTGATAAATCACATTGTGCAGGCTAAATAATTATATATGCATTTTCTCCTCCGAGCATTGTAGCTGTTTTGATGATAAGCATATATTTTGCATATTAATGAAGACAGAAACAAAATGGATTGTGCACCGTATTCTGCTCACCTAAGAGACGCAATCCACTTTGCACATGTTTAGTAGATAAGCTTTGTGTGTGCTATCAGGTTTGCACATGTTTTTTATCACGCGCAAACCTTTATATAATCAGGCCCTTGCTGTGTAATAATAACTTTGGTAACATTCTGTCATTTAAAGTTTGTTCACCTTCTGTGTTTTATTGTCACCTTCTAATTATAAATAAAATAATACAAAAAGTTTATGGTTCAGGTTTATTTCGAACATGCATACAGTTACAAAAGGATACATCACAATTTCAAGTTTCTATTTTCAACATGTTTGAAAAGGAGTAGAAAGAAGCAGAGTGCAGCATTAATGTTAATTACGAAGCAGACGTCTGCTCAAATAGTGCAGTGAACAGTAAATTGAACAGATATAAAAAAAAAACCTGTAATAGACATTATGAACTTTTTTTTTTTACCCTTGGCGAACTCGTACTAGCCCACCTGCTACCTGTTGGCGACCCCTTAACTTGTTTTACTTGAATGTTATTACATTTTACACTTTGGTAATTTTGCTGCTATCTGAGATACAAAAAAATAAAACATGTATACTTTCTAAGGGTATCCAAAAAAATTCTCATTTGTAATGATTCATAATTGATTTAAAAAAAATCTAAAATCTTTTTTTTTTTTATCTGTCCTATCCAGCCATTCAGGCAAATCGGATTGTTGATGTACAAAACCCAAAACCAGTGAAGTTGGCACGTTGTGTAATTCGTAAATAAAAACAGAATACAATGATTTGCAAATCTTTTTCAACCTATATTCAATTGAATAGACTACAAAGACCAGATACTTAACGCTCGAACTGGAAAACATTATTATTTTTTGCCAATACTAGCTCATTTGGAATTTAATGCCTGCAACATGTTTCAAAAAAGCTGGCACAAATGGCAAAAAAGACTGAGAAAGTTGAGGAATGTTCATCAAACACTTATTTGGAACATCCCACAGGCGAACAGGCTAATTGGGAAGAGGTGGGTGTCATGATTGGGTATAAAAGCAGCTTCAATGAAATGCTCAGTCATTCACAAACAAGAATGGGGTGAGGGTCACCACTTTGTCAACAAATGCGTGAGCAAATTGTCAAACAGTTTAAGAACAACATTTCTCAACGAGCTATTGCAAGGAATTTAGGGATTTCACCATCTAAGGTCCGTAATATCATCAAAAGGATCAGAGAATCTGGAGAAATCACTGCACGTAAGCGATGATATTACGGACCGCGATCCCTCAGGCGGTACTGCATCATTGTGTAAAGGATATCACTACATGGTCTCAGGAACACTTCAGAAAACCACTGTCAGTAATTACAGTTTGTCGCTACACCTGTGCGTGCAAGTTGAAACTCTACTATGTAAAGCGAAAGCCATTTATCAACAACACCCAGAAACGCTGCCGGCTCCGCTGGGCCCGAGCTCATCTAAGATGGACTGATGCAAAGTGGAAAAGTGTTCTGTGGTCTGACGAGTCCACATTTCAAATTGTTTTTGGAAACTGTGGACGTCGTGTCCTCCGGAACAAAGAGGAAAAGAACCATCCGGATTGTTATAGGCGCAAAGTTCAAAAGCCAGCATCTGTGGTAACTTACACATCTGTGAAGGAACCATTAATGCTGAAATGTACATACAGGTTTTGGAGCAACATATGCTTATTTCAGCAAGACAATGCCAAGCCACGTGTTACAACAGCGTGGCATCATAGTAAAAGAGTGCTAGTACTAGACTGGCCTGCCTGTAGTCCAGACCTGTCTCCCATTGAAAATGTGTGGAGCAATATGAAGCCTAAAATACCACAAGCATGACAAGATGATATTCGCAAATCTTCCTTGCTTTCCTCACCCAACCATAAACTGAGTGTTAAACACTAAACAGACAACCTTTATAGCGTTCAATGTCAGTTGCTGTATAAACTTGGAGAAAATATCAGACATAAGAAGCTGACCTAAAATCCATCCATCCATTTTCTACCGCTTAATCCCTTCGGGGTCGCGGGGGGCGCTGGAGCCTATCTCAGCTACAATCGGGCGGAAGGCGGCGTACACCCTGGACAAGTCGCCACCTCATCACAGGACCAACACAGATAGACAAATGATTGGAATAAATAATATAATTAATATAAGAGAATTGTTTTTTTTATAGTTCTACTGCTGTGAGTACACTGCTAGCACAGATAAATTAGCTTGTGTTTACTGTATGTAATAGTATAATTTCACTAGTAAACATCTCAAAATTGAGCTTCTTCGGCAATTGGTGCTACTTTATCCACATAACACTCGTTTGTGGGGGTTAATATGATCCTTGTATAGTTGGGCAAGTGTTTGTAGCGTTTCTGCATCTTTTGACGCAGACTTATCCCAGATGTTTTACTTTTACGTTATCATTCCATTCACTTTCACCACCATTTTTAAGAACACTTCTCTCTTCGATGGCTCCACATCTGGGTCCTAGACACTTAATACGTTTTCATCCACTGGCTTCAAACATGCATTAAATTGATCGTTCTGGAGCCACAAATCGTTGAACTTGCACTTACCTATCTTATCCAAGTAATTCGGCTTTGCTGTGGGCTTTCCTTTAGTTTTCTCTGCTGCTATGCTAAGCTGTAACAACACACTAGGAGGTGGCACAGCTGACCGGGCAGCACAGGTCTACTTTAGTTCCATTTTGTAGTTATGTTACAGCGTCCTCAAAAATCTAAAGATTTAAAAGCAAGACTGAAGTAATGTTAATAGATTTTTAACACCTTTAAAATCGTACTTAAGACCTTTTATGAAATCTTAGGAGAATTTTAGACCTGTTAAGGGCTTAAATTCTAATTGTTGTATTTAAGACTTTTTAAGAGCCCATGGATACCCTGTTACATTATATTTTGAATAGATAGTACATAAGTTTTCGTATGTGTACAGTACGGACAATATTAGTTTTTATGTAGGTCCAATAAGTACATCAAGTGGATGTATTAATCTTGTGAAAAAATAAACATGTTAATCATATTTCAAATACAAAGATGTGAGAATACATACTCTTTATCCAGTATTCCTCCTCAGCAGCAGTCTGGTTCTATTCACTGACAGCAGAAAGTGAGTCAACTTGGACGTACTTTACATTCCATTCCCAGATGTTTCTTCACCTGGCAGCCCACACGCTCTGAAGCTGCAGAATACAAAAATATAAAATGAATGCACAATAGAGTTACCCTTTAAACAAAACCTGCAACGTTTAAACCTACATTGCAAAGCAAATAGATACTTTTAGGTGGCTAATAGGTTAAAAAGAGTACAAGAGGGGGCGGCAACACTGCAAGCAGTAATCTGAGCTGCTGATGATGACACCATGCATCATAGTTATACATCTGAATGTGTTAAATCTATATCAGAAAATACAATTGTACTTTAATGCGTTTATGTGTAACAGCTGCATTTTTGCACATGATGCCTGCCAGTGTACAACTAGAATGGCCCAATAGTTGCAATTGTTAGGAATGGAATTTATTGTACAGTATTTAAAAACCTGATATATATTTTTCATTTACTGCCAGTCAGTGAGAGGGTAGTAAATTTGACAGTAGATGCTGCCCTCTCATGGATAATTGGTGAAGCATTAATAAGACCGCAAAATAACGCAAGGGTGCCCACACTTTTTCAGCAGGAGATCTACTTATCAAATGAACAAGTCGAGGTGATCTACCCTATACCACATACATATATATATATATATATATATATATATGTATATATATATATATATATATACTACTACTACTCAGTGGCCTAGTGGTTAGAGTGTCCGTAGGTTGGGAGTTCAAATCCCGGCCGAGTCATACCAAAGACTATAAAAATGGGACCCATTACCTCCCTGCTTGGCACTCAGCATCAAGGGTTGGAATTAGGGGTTAAATCACCAAAAATGATTCCCGGGCGCAGCCACCGCTGCTGCCCACTGCTCCCCTCACCTCCCAGGGGGTGATCAAGGGTGATGGGTCAAATGCAGAGAATAATTTCGCCACACCTAGTGTGTGTGTGACAATCATTGGTACTTTAACTTTAACTTTATATATATATATATATATATATATATATATATATATATATATATATATATATATATATATATATGTGTGTGTGTGTGTGATATAGATTATATACTATCTATTATATAATAGATGTTTTTGTTAACATGTTAAAGGTGTTTAATATTTTTTTAAATTCAATGAAAAATACTATAAAATAAAAACATGTTTAATACATAAGGATTCCCTTCTTTCATGTAGACAAGAACATAAGTTGGTGTATTACCTTATTCTGATGACTTGCATTGATTATAATCAGACAAGATTCACATTGTTCCACAACTTCAAATTTACATAGTGAAAGAAAAAAAAAGTCCTCCTCTCTTTCCAATACCATATGAAAGTGACAGGCTGTTAGCTCCTCATTTGTCATGCTTCCATACTCGTTTGTATACTCTTTACAATAAATACATTGGACTTAACACCGTAGCTCGCGAGCCTGTTAGTGCTAGTTTTCTGAGACTCTTATTTTGTTAGCGAAGGAAGGATGGATCAGCACTTTAATTGTGAAGACAGGAACTGTGCTGTCGGTCTTTACATTTTGATCGACCGGTAAGGCGAGAGAGTCTGTTGAGATAAAAAGTGCCTCTCTCATTCCTGCTGGTTTTTTTTACCTTCATACTGAGCTCGCAGCAGCCAGTGTGATCTCATAAGATTCTCGGGTGCCGTGAATGTCAATCAAGTGACGTCATAATTGATTGATTGATTGATTGATTGAGACTTGTATTAGTAGATTGCACAGTACAGTACATATTCCGTACAATTGACCACTAAATGGTAACACCCGAATAAGTTTTTCAACTTGTTTAAGTCGGGGTCCACTTAAATCTATTCATGGTATAATGACGCTTGATGATCGGTAATTTGTGTGTCTATTTTTTTTTTATGCCTCGGATGACTGACACATCCTCCGCGATAGATCGGTAGCTCGTGATCGACCAAATGGACACCCCTGCCTTAGTGCATAATTACTTGTTTTTTTTAAATGATTAATTGTTTGGTGCATTTTAACTAAACAATTACACACAAATAGACATTTTATACCTTTAACCACGATATGCGAAATTATGGCTTAGCATTGGCGTTGTTAGGCCTATTTTAGGGGGGCTCAAGCCCCCTTAAATAATTTGGTGTTATATATATATATATATATTTTTTTTTTACAAATACATGCCAACATATTCATTATAAAGTGGCCCGAATATGTTTCCTCTCTTCATAGCGTAAGGTAGAGAGCCCCTTTAGTGCGTCGGTATCCTATCCATTCCACTTGTTCATATAGAAAATGCCCACATCACTCAAAATCCAGTCCGCATTTTCTGTGCGACCTTGCTTGCGGTCCTGCAGGTGTACGAAGCACATTAGCACACAGCACTGCAGAACAAGAACGTGAACGGATGCAAAATGGACATAAGAAACTTTTTCAAGAAAGTAAGTATTCATCACTGCTTGTAGTAAAATGGTTTAGCTCCACTTTACACCAGGTCTGTGTTTGACAAAAAGTTACATTCCCGCTCTAAAACAATGCTGCTACTAAGTTAGCTGGTTAGCCTGAAATGCATCATGAAGGTCCTGGTTATTTATGAAGTTAAATGTGCACTCTTTTTTACCATTTGCTATCTTTGGGGTTACTTCCTTCTGGAGCATCGAGCTGTGTTTCTCACTTTACACATGGAGGAGAAGAAGAGCTGAGCTCATTCACGTATGACTATCATCGTTAGATAATAATAATAATCACTCCACAACCCCTATTGACCTGTAGGAGTTAGGGCAGAGGAGCACTGAAAGTGAGAGGGGAGAGGCCTCTACTGGAAAGGTGAGTAGGAGAATAATGATACATATGAATAAATATTAAAACTTTTTTTTTTTTAAATGGCTTATCGATAAGCCATTTGTTTTATTTATTTCTGGGTGGATCATGTTGACTATTGGTCCTCCTAATTGTCAATCATTCTGGTGATGTTACATAAGGACATATATACATATACATATATATATATATATATATATATAATGGTTGTAATTCTGTAGCACTTTGAGATTTGGAATCAAATGTAAAGTAGATTACAAATACAATCTATTATATAAATACATACTATATATATATATAGTATTTATTTATATAAATAAATACTATATATATATATATATATATATATATATATATATATACATATATATATAGTATTTATTTATATAAATAAATACTATATATATATATAGTATTTATTTATATAAATACTATATATAGTATTTATATAAATAAATACTATATATATATATATAGTATTTATTTATATAAATAAATACTATATATATATATATATATATATATATATATATATATATATATATATATATATATATATATATATAGTATTTATTTATATAATAGATTGTATTTGTAATCTACTTTACATTTGATTCCAAATCTCAAAGTGCTACAGAATTACAACCATTATATATATATATATATATATATATATATATATATATATATATATATATATATATATATATATATATATATATATATATATATATATATATAATATATATAATATATAGTATTTATTCATATCATAGATTGTATTTGTAATCTACTTTACATTTGATTCCAAATCTCAAAGTGCTACAGAATTACAACCATTGGCGTTGTTAGGCCTATTTCGGCGTTGTAATAAATAAATAAATAAAAAATGGCTTATCGATAAACCATTTGTTTTATTTGTTTTATTTGATATATATAATTATCATTATTATATATATTAAAAAAAAAAAAAAAAAAAAAAAAAAAAAAAAAGAATTAAAAGAAGATCACGGACATGCTGACACACAAGGTCACTACCCCCCCAGCAGCTGGCCGGCTCGCAGCACCTCGGAATACCTTGCAGCACCAAGCTACCACAATAGACGCAGGGACTAGACCCAGCAGGCCCCCGGAAGGGATGGACGGTGGGACCCAGGAGCTCCAGACACGCAGTCCGGATGCAGTAGCCTGAGGCGCCGACCCCCGCCTGACAAGCAGGCCCAGAGCGTAACCCCAGAAATATACATACATACATATATACATATACATACACATACATATATATATGTACACATACACACACATACACATTTTTACATATACATACACATACATACAAATATATACATATATACATACATATACATACATACATACACATACACACATATACATACATATACACACATTCTCTTAATAGTTAAGTCAGTTGTGATTCATTTAATGAGATGAATAATATCTTATTTTCATTAAGTATAATAATTCTTCTTTCTTGTACTTTGTAAACATTGTGAACAATTTCTAAACCTGGATCTTGTTTGCTTTATCCATTCCATAATTTATAATTCCACATACTGACATGCTAATGGTGTTAAGTGTTGTACGTGCATACCAATGTTGTTAATTACTTTTTTTCTCTGAGGTTGTATTTCACCTCTTTTGTTGAAAAGAATTGTTGCACGTTCTTGGATAGCAGGTTATAGTTTGCTTTGTACATCATTTTAGCTGTTTGCAAATGCACCAAATCATTGAATTCTAATATTTTTTATTCAATAAATAAAGAAAGGGTCTGTATGTTTTCTATAGCCAACATTATGTATTATTCAAATAGATCTTTTTTGTAACACAGTTAGTGAATGAAGTGTACTTTTGTAATTATTTCCCCATATTTCTACACAATAACTCAGATATGGAAACACTAGCGAACTGGAGTGATTTTTGGTCTAGAACATATTTTGGTTAAATAAATATTTCTTGCCACCTTATGTTGTATACATTTGATAATAGAATTCTATTTCATTGTATCATCTATTATCACTCCCAAAAACTAGATTTATTTCACCCTTTCAATGTTTACTATATTTGTATTTGTGTTTGACTTTCTCTTCTATTGTTACTGAATAGCATTATTTTTCTTTTATTGAAATTCAAAGGTAGTCTGTTTTTGTCAAACCATCTTTTTAATTTGTTAATTTCTTCTGTTATTATTTGTATTAGCTTTTGTGTGTTCTCTCCTGAACAAAACATCTGCAAATAGGACTAACTTCAAGTCATGTCACTTGTATGAAGATTGAACAATTGTGGTCCCGGTATTGATCCCTGGGGTACGCTGCATAATATCTATAGTGTGTTGACATATTTTCACCTATCTTTAGGTATTGCCTCCTGTTGATTAAGTAGCTTCTTACCCAGTTCAGGACACAACCCTCTGATTCTAATTTGACCGTTTTAATTTGTTAATTAAGATATTATGAATAATTGTGACAAATGCTTTAGTTAGATCCATAAATACTGCAGCTGCACACTGTTTACCATCTATTGCATTGGTAATTTCCTCTTTTGTTTTGATTAATGCCATTGATGATTAAATGTTGGCTCTGGGTCCGTATTGGTTCTCTGCAAGTGGTCCACTTTTATTTATGAATTTATCCAATGTGTTACTGAATACTTTTTCAAGTATTTTGTTGTTCTGGTGTTTGTCTCCAGTCTTATAAATGTACAACTTTTTTTATTTGCATTTTGTTTGGGAATGTGCCTGTTTGAAATGATAGATTGTTGATATATGTTTAAGGTTCTGACGTTTCTTTAATAACTTTTTTTTCACTTTCATATCATTCTGTGACAGTCAGTTGGGGTCTTGGATTTTCATTCCTTTACAATTATTTCCTCTTTTGCCACATTATGGAGGATTTCTATCTATGATGTAATTCAAGTCCTCAACTGACCCGGGATCTGGAATCCTTTCCTTCAGATAGGTAGGTCGTGAGTTCAAACCCCGGCAGAGTCATACCAAAGACTATAAAAATGGGAACCATTGCCTGACACTCAGCATCAAGGGTTGGAATTGGGGGTTAAATCACCAAAAATTAATCCCGGGCGTGGCCACCGCTGCTGCTCACTGCTCCCCTGTGTAATCAAGGGTGATGTCAAATGCAGAGAATAATTTCGCCACATCTAGTGTGTGTGTGACAATCATGGGTACTTTAACTTTAACTTAAATATATATATTTCTACATATTCATATGCGTATTTATACTGTATATCGAGTCAAAAAGTTTGAGGACCCCTGCACTAACTCCCAGAGGTGGGTAGTAACGCGCTACATTTACTCCGTTACATCTACTTGAGTAACTTTTGGGATAAATTGTACTTCTAAGAGTAGTTTTAATGCAACATACTTTTACTTTTACTTGAGTATATTTATAGAGAAGAAACGCTACTTTTACTCCGCTACTTTTACTCCGCTACTTTTATCTACATTCAGCTCGCTACTCGCTACTAATTTTTATCGATCTGTTAATGCACGCTTTGTTTGTTTTGGTCTGTCAGACAGACCTTCATAGTGCCTGCGTTTCAACAAATACTGTCACTGGTGACGTTCACTCCGTTCCACCAATCAGATGCAGTCACTGGTGACGTTGGACCAATCAAACAGAGCCAGGGGTCACATGACCTGACTTAAACAAGTTGAAAAACTTATTGGGGTGTTACCATTTAGTGGTCAATTGTACGGAATATGTACTGTACTGTGCAATCTACTAATACAAGTTCCAATCAATCAATCAAAAGTGTGAAGGAAAAAAGACAATTTTTATTTCAACCGTACACCCCGTCAAAAGCCTAAAGACTGACTGCACAGTTCCTGTCTTCACAATAAAAGTGCCGCTCCATCGCGCCTGCGCTTTCAAAATAAGAGTCTCCGAAAGCCTGCGCAAACAAGCTAGCAAGCTACGGAGTTTGCCGCCAATGTATTTCTTGTAAAGTGTATAAAAACGAATATGGAAGCTGGACATATAAGATGCCAAAAACCAACCACTTTCATGTGGTATTAGACAGAAAGGAGGAACTTTTTTTCTCCTCCATTTGAAAACGTGGACGTTTGTCATCACTACTGTCTGATTCCAATCAATGCAAGTCATCAGAATCAGGTAATACACCAACTTATATTCTTGTCTTCATGAAAGAAAGGAATCTCTATGTGTTAAACATGCATGTATATTCATTAAAACACTATTAACATGTAAACAAAAACGGCAAAAAAAATAAATATAAATTATATACTGTATATATCTATGTGTATATATATATATATATATATATATATATATATATATATATATATATATATATATGTGTGTGTGTGTGTGTATATATATATATATATATGTATGTATGTGTGTGTGTGTGTGTGTGTATATATATATATATATGTGTCCCGACGGGATCACCACCTTATCGTGGTGGGGCACTTTGCGCGTCTCCATGACCCCTAGAGCTATGTCGGCTGGAGTCTTGTACTCCTGGCAGGGTTACCCAAGCCGAACAGGTCGAAGGGTAGAGTCCAGACTAAGAGTGATCCCGAAGACCTCAACGGTGGAGCAGGCAGAAGATGGTAGCAGTGAGAAGCACCACAATGGCTGTAAAAGCGGACGAAAGCTAAGGGAGCACACCCTGACAGAAAAGCAAGCTGGTGGCGGCAAGCTTTGAGGCGGTTTCCCAAAAACCTGGATTCCGGCAGCTTCCTGCAGTTGTAAGAAGATGCCGGTCGTCTAGGGTCTCCCTTGCCACTGGAACGATCTTCTTACAATCAAGGTAGTGGCGTTGGGAAAAGCGCACCCCTCATGCCACTCTAAAAACCATCATTGCGCAGGTATCTTCTTTACCTGAGTCTCTGACCTCAAAAGATCGGACTTTTCAAACATCAGCAGACTCATAAATAAAAGAAGATGGTCATCATCGAATCGATGGACAACCATAAGCAAGCAAGCATATATATATATATATATATATATATATATATATATATATATATATGATATGTGTGTGTATGTTACTCAGTACTTGAGTAGTTTTTTTACAACATACTTTTTACTTTTACTCAAGTAAATATTTGGGAGACTACTCCTTACTTTTACTTGAGTAATAAATCTCTAAAGTAACAGTACTCTTACTTGAGTACAATTTCTGGCTTCTCTACCCACCTCTGCTAACTCCGAATGAGGCCTCCCGAGTCAAAAAGTTTGTCACGGGTACCACCCTCGGTATCGACGCGGTCGATGTTTGTGTCGACCCGCCCAGCCTTCTGATCTAGCTGTGCTGCAGTAGTGTGCGGGCGCCGCTGGGTGAGTCCCTCTCTCCGCCGCCTCTGCCTGCACCGCTTCGCTCTCCCGAAGAAAAGAAGAGAAGGACTGGGTCCAGGGAAGGAGGAGGGCCCCCACTGCTACAACCACCGCTACCGCCGCCATTATCGGGAAAAGCTGGCTCAAATCTCACTTTCACGCAGGCGATCTCGCTCGGACACTTGAACGCAACGGTGGATGTTTTGCAGCGAGACGATTGCAACAAAGTGGCCCGTTTTGTGTGAGGCGTGTGCGGCCGGCCCAGCTTTAAATGTGCACAACAATGGACACAATAATGAGTGAAAAGCCAGCAACGTGGTGAAGCGAAGAAGAGGACGGCTTTCAGGCTTTTTTGTTGTTGTTTTGCACACCGGGGATTTATTTTGAAAAGTGGATTGTTTTTGTCTTTTTGGGGATATTTATTGCCTTTACAGTGTTTTTCAGTTGCATCGGTGCAAAAAAAAAAACCCAACAAAAAACATCAACAACAAAAACAAGCGATGCCGAAGAGGAGATGGTAAGCAATGGTAACTGTTGTTTATTATTAACAATCACATATTGAATGTTAGCTGTAGCTCACCGGCCCCAGCCAAGGTGTGTTTTGTATGGCTTTATGCGGCTGCACATCAGGCGGCTGGGCTGCGGCAAGGTTGACAGATGCAGCAGGAGAAGGGCAGATATGTGCAATGGCATGCACGCCCTCTTACTGTATTTATGGCTTTATTGTCTCCATAAAGCACTGTTTGAACAGTAGAAGTGATAGTGAAAACACATTATTCTGCAATCTCATCATAGACAGCAGCAGGCCTGGCGTGGTCAGACCCTCTTGTGACTGACTGCCCCCCTTGGTAATCCTTTTGCAAAATGATAAGAGAGTAGTATGTAACGTTTTAAGTCGATTAAGGTAGTGACTTTGTTTGCATGAGCCCCCAGGTTGCTTTCAGGAAGCAGCAGGGAATTTATTTGGGATGTCAGGCCTAGCCCAGCTGAGAAATGTGGACTGCTAGTACAAGTGGGTTCTGACCCCAGCTAAATGTGTCTGCTTATTTACTTCTCCTTATTTAGAATTGTCAAGATAAATTCCAATGTCTCCTATTGCAATACGGACACGCTATTGTTAATCATGTTATGCGCTCCAATTGTTGGTACCTTTTTGACATCAAGCTATACAAATTAGGGCTGCTGGTATCGATTAGTTTTAGTATTCGAGTCTGTCGATTAGTTTGTTTGATTGATCGGATAAAACATACTTTTTAAAATAGTTGTAATAAACAATATACAATCCTAGCGATGGTGTTGCTGTGCTATTTACTACACATTAAGATTGTTTTTAAACATACCACATGTTCATGAATTACAACTAAATGTATGACATCTTATGATGCAACTTTATTTACCTTGAATTTCCGATTTTATTCTTGTAAAAACTTTTTTTGTCATTACAATGTTATTCTCATAAAATTGTGCTTTTTATTTTGGTACTATGACTTTATTCTAAAATAGCATTTCAACGTTAGCCTTTTAGTATTCCTTATTTTTCCTGCATGTACAGTATTTTTCAGACTTTAAGGCGCACCTGATATCCTTTAATTTTATCAAAAATGAACAGTGGGCCCTATAACCTGGTGCACCTAATGTATGTATTAATTGTTGTTGTGCTTACTGACCTAATCAATTTTATGTGGTACTAGGTGTAATGATAAGTGTGACCCATCACACATAAGAGATATTTGTGGACTGCAAGTTAACTGACGCCTGTTCAATAAATGACGCTAGCACGTACCTGCAAGCAAATAAAAACACAAAAACTTTGATGTTTCATTTAGAATTTAGAACATTACTCACGGCACTCAAAAATCTGTCAAAATGTTGCAGTATGACTTTGGTAAGCTATGAAGCCACACCGCTTGATGGAACGTGAAGCATTTAAGCTACCGTAGTCAGACGTACTGTGCTTCAACATAAGGGGATTATTATGGTGTGTGTATAAGGACCCCAAAATGGCACCTATTAGGAAACCTATTATTTTGCGTTTTGTTTCGCAATATTATGCAAAACTAATTTTTCTTCCATTTTGGTACCTGCTGATGTGTATTTGGGATCTGCATAAGTACCAAAAATTTGCGTGTGTCTGCCATTGTAGTCCGCGCCGCAGTCAATAAGCTCTTTCTTTTTCTCTATCCTCTTGTGGGGCATTCATCCTCCGCTTTTGCCATTTATAATAAAGAGTAGCGTACAGTTCTAATTCATATCTGTCAGTAGACTCGCTTTGGAAGCGCTAAAAACTACCGGTATAACAAAGATGATGGAAAGAAGACTGTCAAAGTGGAGCCGTGTAAATAGGACCGCCCACAAAAGGGTGCATCATGAATAAACGTTAAGAAATTGGCTTGAAGACAGTCTGTAAAACATAATATCGGCGACATTTTGACCAAAGAACCACCATTACATGTTATGTAGACCACAAATAAGTGTTTTAAATGTAGAAATCAAATCATAAGATGAGCCCTTTAATGCGCCTTATAATTGTTGCACCTCTTGTATGTAAATAGGCCCGCTTATCGGCAGTGCGCCTTATAATCTGACACACTCTATGATCTGAAAAATACGGTACACTCAAAGTTCGA
This sequence comes from Nerophis lumbriciformis, assembly GCF_033978685.3. Lineage (NCBI taxonomy): Eukaryota > Metazoa > Chordata > Actinopteri > Syngnathiformes > Syngnathidae > Nerophis > Nerophis lumbriciformis. Next base: position 22,903,894 of record NC_084556.2, read on the forward strand.
TATAGTCCGGTTCTACAGTATATAACGCAATGTTCCATATAACGCGATGTGCCGTGGAGCTTAAATTTCCGCCCGTTTTTTTCCACCAGAGTTAAACACCAAATTATCGCATATTTTACAAATTTACACAATAAATCTTCATAAAAGTCTCCAAAAATAGAATTAAAAAAAAAAAAAAAAAAAAATTAATAAAAAAACTAAATATCAACCCAGTGATGTCCAAACCAACTGGTGGCTGGATAGTGCTCGCCCCATTCTGTGTTGTGGGAGCACAATCCACCATTCACGTCACAAATAGACAAACAGGTTTAGGCAGGCGAGCTATGTGCATAACTTTTTCGAAAAGAAAAGGGTAAAAAATAAGGACTTTTATATAAAGCGATCGGTATTTTACCCACCCCAACAACCACGTTATATCAAACTTTGAGTTTAGTGGCCTGTATTTTGCTTTGTTATTTTTTTTCCTGAATAAAATAACAGATTTAGTCCTAATACCTAATTTGGAAATCCTCATTTAAGGAATTCTTGAACACTTGACAAAATACAGCTGTTAGAAAAATAAATTGCACACAGAAGTGTACTTTTCATAAGACAATACTATGAATGGCTTTAAAAAAAAAAAAAGAGTGTATTAGTTGGGGCTGCACATAAAATCATTATAAAATGGCGATTGGGATTAGGGCTGCAGCTATCGATTATTTTAGTAATCGAATAATCGATTAGTTTGTTAGATTAATCAAGTAATCGGATGAAACATACATTTATCGTTTCAATGTGTATTTGAGAGAAAATAGATTAAATAAACAAAGATTATTCTTTATACTAATAAATGCACATCATTAACATTGAAATTGCACTTTTAACATTTGTGCATTGATTTAAAAAAAGATTCAAACTCTTTGCTGTTTGCCACCACACAGATTATGGCACTAACACACCATCGCTCTCATGTGCGCTCTATTGTAGCGGCCGTGCGAAGCTATGTTCACATTTAAAATTCTGGACAATAAATGTTTATAAATTACATTCATTAAACAATTAATCGAAGCAACATAATATAAATCAAAGCTTTTTTCTAATGGAATTAATCGTTGCAGCTCTAATTTAAGTGTCAAGTGAACAAGGCAACCTCAGTGGCAAGGAATTGTACCCCTACAGGTACAGTTTTAAAAGGGCAACCTCCGATATAAAATCTCAAATGATGTATTTTGCATATGAAGACAGTCACATGTGATACATGAAGGATTAAGTCTGTCACAAATGGCCAAATATAAATTAATTGATATCATTCAGACCACAGATGTCAAGGTTAAGGCCCGGGGGCCAGATCTGGCCCGCCACACGTATGTGGCCTGCAATAGCCTGGAAATAATGTGTATCTGAAACAAAAAACACAGTGCAGTTGCATATTAAAAAAAAATAATGCAAATAAAAATTATATTACCATTCATTCCAAACATTTTTGTTAAAATAAAAATAAATACTTCTGCTATCTATCTGCTCGACTTATAATTTTAAAGCAAGTTATCCATCAAATTGTACACCGATTACAAAAGATTTTAAAGTAAAAAAACTAGCAGTTGTACCGTTTTCTATTTACAGGAATACACTGTAAATATAACAACTGTAAATTTTACGGTAAAAATCAAACTGGCAGCTCAGTTGCCATTTCACTGTTAACAACAGAACCATTTTTCCATTTACAGTAATAAGCCTTAAAACCACCATAACTTTTACAGTAAAATTGTGGCAATTGAAGATATCAGATTTATTTATAGAAAAATCTAATGCTTAGGCTTTATATTCCAAATAACTATACAAATTAGAATATTGCTGTTTTGAGAAAGTATAGCGTTTTACAGTCTTCTGCCACTTTTTGTTATTCCCAATCCTCGCTAAAAAGGTACACATTCAACAAATTCACAAAATGTGTTAGTGTACTTCAACAAGCTGTAACACTGACTTGAGGAGCTCAGTGGCTACTGTATGTTATTGCCACGGTGATGGATCACTTTTACTTTTACATAGCTCAGCAATGCACCATGGATGCATTGATTGGTTTGGCCTGTCCAACTGAATATGTTTACGCGTATGGGTGTGTTAAACCATGACACCATCAGAATTATGTCAAATTAATAACCCCTTATTTTATGGGCCATTATATTTTTCATTTGTGTCCAGTCTTTTCTTACAGAAAAGGGCCATATGAGCGTTGTATTCCTTTGGTTAAGAGAGTCTGTAATGAGGTACTCTGGTATTATAAGTCATTTTATAGTTGCAGCACAAGGATTTTTAAGATGACAAAAATGTCATTTAAAGAGCACACACTCCCACCAGGGTCCTTCACAGTCAATCACTTTGACCTTGATTTAATGTGACAAGATATGATCAGGCAAAATAGGAAATTGATGTGATAAAATGGCATATTTTTGGACATCTACGATGGGAGTACTTGTTTATGATGGTTTAATGGAAAACAAATCAACTAATATTTTTTTAATATTCACTGTAAATCTACCTCTAACATGTCATCAACCATTACATTGGCTGATCATACGCAATTTCCTTTGCCTGTATTACTAGACGTGTCTATTTCCTTAGTATTTGCTGAGTGTTTGCCATAGTCTGAACCTATTGATACTCTCATGTAATAAGAGCATATTGTCTAACATATATTTCTCTTGTGTTTTTTGTTGCAGGACTTGCATAGCGGATGAATAAAAGAACCTTCACCACATATTCCACCACTGTTTAAATTAAAAGTAGAGAAGAAATTGAAATTTGAGCCCTTCAGCAACTTTATGGGCAAACATTTAAGCAAAACTTTTACACAGTGGCTATTTATGGCAAAATGATCGTCAGTCAATTATGATGGCGAAAAAGCAAGATGTCCGACCCCCCATTTACAACCTTATTGTGGTGGGTTTATCGGGTACGGAGAAAGAGAAAGGACAATGTGGGGTAGGAAAGTCCTGCCTTTGTAATAGGTACGTACGGCCCAGCGCAGATGACTTCTACCTGGACCACACGTCAGTGTTGAGCACCAGTGACTTTGGGGGTCGAGTGGTTAATAATGATCACTTTCTCTTTTGGGGGGAAGTCTCACGCCTCCTGGAGGAAGGGCCTGAGTGTAGAATGCATGTTGTGGAGCAAACGGAATTCATTGATGACCAAACATTTCAGCCCCATCGTAGCACCGCTATGCAGCCCTACATCAAACGGGCGGCCGCCACCAAGCTGGCATCAGCAGAGAAGCTCATGTACTTCTGTACAGATCAATTGGGTCTCGAGCAGGACTTTGAGCAAAAGCAAATGCCTGAAGGTAAACTGCAGGTTGACGGTTTCCTGCTGTGTGTCGACGTTAGCCGGGGCATGAACCGCAACTTTGATGACCAGCTGAAGTTTGTCACAAACCTCTATGGTCAGCTTAGCAAGACTAAGAAACCCATAGTGTTAGTCCTCACCAAGTGTGATGAAGGAGTTGAGCGCTATATCAAAGATGCACATACCTTTGCTATCACTAAAAAGAGTCTACCAGTAGTTGAGACATCTGCTCGTTCAAACATAAACGTAGACCTGGCCTACCTCACATTGGTTCAGCTGATTGATAAAAGTAGAGGCAAGCCCAAGATCATCCCTTATTTTGAAGCACTAAAGCTCCAGAGTCAGCAGATCGCTTCTGCCAAGGATCGTTATGAATGGTTAATCAACCGGATAGTGAAGAATCATAACGAAACCTGGCTTAACACCAGTCTACGCATGAATACCTCTCCGGAATACAAGGAATATGTCTTCTTGGAGGGGACGGCTAAATGCAAGAAGCTTTTTCAACAGCATGTTTATCGTCTAAAGCAGGAGCACATTGAGAGGCGTCGTAAAATATATCTAAGCACTCTCCCTCTTGCACTCAGCTCTTTGGTGCCTGATCTCGATGAAATAGACCAGCTGAGCTGGTCTGGCGTACAGAAGGTGCTTGAGTCTAAGCAGCACTTTGCCCACTGGTTTGTTGTTTTGGAGGACTCTCCTTGGGAAGACACATCTCATATCGACAACATGAAGGATGAGCGGATCCCATCAGATCTTCTGGAAACTGATGAAGCAGAGGAATTATTTAATGCCCACCTGGAGCATTTGCGTAATGAAAGCCGCCGTGCAGAGATGAGGCTTGAGTTTAAACAGAAACTGTCCTCTTCTCCCTTTGTCACACCTGGTAGACCGTGGGAGGAGGCTCGTAGCTTCATCATGAATGAAGAGTTCTACCAGTGGCTAGAGGAACCAGAGTACTTGGAGCTTTACAACCGCCATCAGAAGGAGATTATTGATCGCGCTAAAGAAGATTTCCAGGAGCTCTTACTGGAGTACTCTGAGCTTTTTTATGAACTTGAAGTGGATGCCAAGCCAAGTAAGGAAAAGATGGGGGCAATTCAAGAAGTGTTAGGAGAGGAGCAGAGATTTAAAGCGCTGCAAAAGCTCCCAGCTGAAAGAGATGCCCTGGTATTGAAGCATATCCATTTTGTATATCACCCTACTAAAGAGACCTGTCCTAACAGTCCCCACTGTGGAGACTCAAAGATCGAACAACTCCTTGCATCACGATTCCCTACATGTTACCCATTTTTTGATGTGAAAGCTCATTTCGGGGACACAAAGGCTGACAGAATCAATCTTGTCATTCTGGGGAAGGATGGGCTGGCCAGGGAATTTGCCAACGAGATTAGAGCTCTCTGCACAAATGATGACTGGTACATCCTCGACGGGAAGATGTATGAGCTGACACTGCGGCCCATTGAAGGAAATGTACGCCTGCCTGTAAATTCTTTCCACACCCCGACTTTCACCCCTCACGGATGTCTGTGTCTGTATAATTCAAAAGAGTCCCTCTCCTACGTGATTGAAAGCCTTGAGCGTCTTAGGGAATCAACACTAGGTCGGAGAGACAGCCAGCTGGCACAGCTGCAGACATCACTGCTCTTAGTCACTAAAAGAGGTGTAGGCTCATATGTGGACATCGGAGGAGAAACTGCCTTAAATTTAATAACGCAGGGACAGCAGGTTGCAAGGAGGCTGCAGTGTAGCTTTCTAGATCCTGCCTCTCCAGGTGTAGGTTATGGGCATAATGTCAGTGAGTCACAAATCAACCAAGTACTAAGGGGGCTTCTGGATATTCGGAGGAGCACATCGTTCAATAGCAGCTCCCCACCTCACCTCCCTGAGCCCCCAGGTCTGAGAGACTCTCCCCATCAGCCGGTTCCAGAGGCAGATCTTCGCATTGTCATGTGTTTGATGTGTGGTGACTCCTACGACATTGAGCAGCTCTTATTTCCCTTTCTGATGCATCAGCACTGCAGGCCCATGTCAAACAGCGGCACCTCTGTGTTGGTCGAGCAGACTATTGCAGGACATAAGCTGGCTATAGAGCTCTCTCTTCTCTCATACCACGCCTCCTTTACTTTACGGAAGAGTAGACTGGTACACGGTTACATGGCAGTATATTCTGTGTCCCGAAAGGCCTCCCTGGAGACCCTGTGTGCATTCTTGTGTGAGGTTCAGGACATCATCCCAGTCCAGCTGTTGGCAGTGGGAGATAGCCAGGCCGAGCTTGCTGAAAGCGACTACGCCCGTGAACAGCAGATTCAAGGAGAGGAACTTGCCCATGAGATCGAAGGGCGTTTCAATAGTGTGGTCTGTGGATCTGGTGGTGTTGTGGGAGGCCTGCACAGAATAGAAATGTTCCACCCGTTTCTCATGGAGGTAGTGGAGAAGCGAAACATTGTGGAAGCCACGCACATGTACGATAATGTTGCTGAAGCGTGCACCAATGAAAACATGTACTCCCCACGTTGTAATTCTCCCAGCCCTGTCACCATGTTCCTGGATTCAGAGGATGATGTTGAGCCATCGCCACCGTACTATGATGGCACTCTCACATCTCATAGTGTGGGCTTCAACCTGCCTGACTTGGACTCCAGTGACATCTCTCTTATCTCTGATATTAGAGACTTTGAGAGCAAACTCAACAACAAAGTGCAACCCCACGTGAGAGTTAAACCTGGCGTAACTTTCGACTTTCGAAAAGTCAGCCGAAACCCGTACATCGACACACTTGGCCACCGTCGATCCCTGCCATCTGCTGTCACCTGGGTTCCTGGAGGCGACGTAGGCTACGATCCCTCAGACTACGCCGAACCAATAGACGCTGTCTCCAAACCCCGCCCCAGCAACGAAGAGATCATCTACTCCGTGCCACACGACAGCACGCAAGGAAAGATCATAACTATACGTAACTCCAACAGGAGGCACTCTAATGGCAATGGATCTGACAGCGAAGCAGACAGCAGCTCTCTAGAGCGCAGGAGGAAATTTTCAGCGGCTGCCGTGAAGCCTCGACTCTATCGCGACCGATCTAAGAGGCTTGGCAAGTTCAGCAGCTTCCGCACGAGCTTCATTGGCAGCGACGACGAGATGGGAGCGCTTCCAAAGTCAAAGGAAGATGACTTCGGGACGCTGAAAGGTGAAAGTCTGGTGAATGAGGAGAACGAGGACCCCAAAAAGAGGAATATTCTGAAGAGTCTGCGACGAACAGCCAAGGTGGGTCCTTTTCCGTAATAAGAAGTTATCTTAATCTGTTTCCGATGAGGAACAATACAATCTTCATGCCGCATACTAGTTCATTACCTTTCCGTCTTTTCTTTTAGAAAACAAGAGCAAAGCCACGTCCAGCTATCCCCAAGCCTGTGGAGAGTATTTATTTTGGGGTCCCCTTAGTCAACGTGGTGTCCCCAGACAGACCTATTCCACTTTTCATTGAGAAGTGTGTTCGTTTTATCGAGACCACAGGTGGGTGTTTTAAATGTGTATCATTTTTTTTGTTGCTTTACTTTACAATCAGTGGCTTTCACAACTCAATTAAAAGCAGTGCAAGAGCTGTATCAAAAGTTTGAAACAAATCACTGTAAAAGAGGTTTTACTGTGTTTAAATGTTTTTTCACCCAGCAAAAAAAGTCTGAAAAAGTCTGTGTTATGTCAGGATATCAGTCTAGAGATTCAGCCGATATTTTGCATTTTGACGTATATTGGTATCTGCCTCTTTTTTATCGGTATCAGTCTCTTTTTTTTTAAACTACAACAGAACTACATCAGCATATACACCCCCATACCATTATTTAAAAAAATAAATAGCCAAGTAGATAATTCTAACCACTGCTGAAGCACGAGCCCGTTTGTTTGCCCTGCGTGTGAAGAGTTGCCGTTTTTCCATTGCAGAGCTTACGCAGCTATGATCCCAAATGTCTCAACTATAAGCTACGCGAAGGAGCTAAGAATTGTTTTATTGAAATGTTTGCAATATTTCAGGGGTCCTCACAAGAAAACCTTACAATGTATTACATCCATAAACCGCTATAAAATTAAGTAAATGGCGAGTTATTGTGATGTAGAAGAATCCCATATTTTTACCAATTTTTTCAGGAGATTGCCCATATTTTCCAATGCAATTGTTGATGCTCCTCTGACCCGCAGCATTAGACACATGTATTAAAGGTTTGGTGCTAAATTAACCTCAACATTAGTGCTGCATTAAACATTATGTTGCCACAGGTCTCACGTTTCCTCAAAAATTATGTATAAAAAAACAATTTAAAGCCTTGTCCAGCTGTTTACTGACATATACTATTCATGTTTAAATCACGTTTAATGCAAATAACTATCGTCTCCAAATATCGGTTATCGGCCTCCTTAACTACTAATAATCGGTATTTGCCCTGAAAAAACAAACATATCATTCGATCTCTAATTCAGAGACACGCAGGCACGCGCACAAATTAGGGATGTCCCGATCCAATATAGATATCGGATATAGGTCCGATATTAGCAAAATAACAAGTATCAAAAAATATCGGCTTGCATCTAAAACCTCAGATAAAATCTCCGATACAAGCAGTCCTGCAGCGTGATTACTCGTGCAAAGCTGGACTAACAGTTAACATCTAAATATCCTCCAATAAGCACACAAGTTTGATATTTTCTTGTATTTTAGTGAAGTCAAAATGTAAACAGGCTACTAGGAGCTAGCAGCTACACAACAGCTAAGCACACAAGCTAGACATATGTAGTAGGTGTCCTTAATTGAACAATATTGCAGTCTAAAACAAATTTTATGTTAATATAACAAGTATCAAATAATTATAGTTACTGTACATATACAAAGTCTCCAAGACAGAAGCGTATTAGAAAGTATCCAGTAACAAACTGGTTCGCATCATTCAACTTCCTGCGTCATGACCTTAATTTAATACATTATTGTGACCACTCGGTGTCACCAAAAACAAATTAACACTCCACTTCAAAAGCTTAAATCCATCATAAGGTTTGTGTTTTTCATACCTACAATTGTTTTCTGAGAAATTTCACTTGATCAAGCCTTTTCTAACGTTCCACATTAAAAATAATAAAAGTATGTACTAATATTTATGCTGATATCATATCGGATTAATATTGGTATTGGCCAAAACTCAAATGCAGTGCAGTTCTACACCATTGAAAACTACAACCGCAATAATAAACATTCCCTTTCAATCAGTGCTTCAGTAAAAACAAACGTTTGTTAATGTATGATCATCTATGACTCATTTTCCCTTCGTTCCTCAGGTCTGAACACAGAAGGGTTGTACCGTGTTAGTGGGAACAAGTCCGAGATGGAAAGCATGCAGAGGCAGTTTGAACAGGGTAAGTTAACAAAGCAAAGTGATCTTTCAGTCCAGCTCCTTTTGCACCTTTGAACCTTTTTTTCTGCTCGTACAGACCATGGATTAGACCTAGTGGAGAAAGACTTCTCCATAAACACTGTGGCTGGAGCCCTTAAGAGCTTCTTCTCCGAGCTGCCTGAGCCCCTGGTGCCTTGTGCTCTGCAGGTGGACCTACTGGATGCTTTCAGTAAGCAAACACTGCTGGGTTTGGAAGGGGGATGATTCGCTCAAGGAGCTAAAAGGGTGGGGCGGGTTTTGACATATTTTCATTATGGCGTCTTGGAATCAAATCAATGTTGACGCCGCCATGATGAAGAAGGTTTTAATGCTGGCTTGTTGCTGTGAACGCAGAAATCAATGACAGAGAACAGAGGCTGTACACAATGAAGGATGTCCTGAGGAGGTTCCCCCGGGAGAATTACGATGCCTTCAAATATGTTGTGAGCCACTTACACAAGTAAGTTCCTTATTTATTACCTCTTAGCTCAAGTAGTTTTTGTTTATAACTAACAAACATTTCTTTAAAACTGTGGGGATTGGTAGTGCATTTTTCACATTTTTATCTCAGAGTTTTCAACACACACGCATTAAAAGGCAATTTTATTTATTTTTGTCATAAAACTAGACTAGATGATGTTCCTGCGCAATCACTTCACCATCCCCCAGAAGCGCTTGGTCAGTCAATAGGGTTACACAAAAACTAAGAATCTAAATACTTTAGTAAGGTTGTACTGTACGGTATAGCAATACTAATTTAGTACGACGGTACTAATCCATTAAAAAAAGGTATTATAAAGGCTTTGAAAAATACCAGTACTTTTTTTTTTCCATGGACATGACGACTCACCGTGGTGACATTACTGGTAATATGAGCCGAGGCACATGTCGCCAGTCAACACATGCACAGACCACTTGCAAGCAGAAACAATGTAGAGACAGAGGGGAGAATGGATTTATTTTGGCTTAAAACTAACAATAGTTGTGGAGCTATAAACACTGAAGCGCTGCTTTGCTAGCTAGCAGCTAACGTCCGTCCACCCAATGTTTTATCTATTTCTAAATCATTAGATTTCGCCTCTATGGCGACAAACTACGTTTCTTACAAGTATCATCCCTGCAGGAGGAGGAATAGCAAAACATGCTTCACTACACACTGTAGGAGGACACAATAGCTAACAGCAAGCTAGTGTTCCTCAATGTAAACAAATGGGTGGAGCTATACAAATATCGACTGTAACGATAGCAAGTACAAGAGCCACATATAGTCGATACTACAAGGATTAGTTTAATATTTTTTATTATCACAAAATCTGTCTTTTTTTCTTGTATAGAAATGCAGGAATAAGTTCCTGGACACATGAGATCTTTAAGTATGACCAATGTATGACCCTGACTTGACTTGGTATTGGATTGATACCCAAATTTGTAGTATTACCCAAAACTTAAGTAAATTATACAAAGTTTTTAATACATTTTAACAGAAGTGTAGATAGAATATGTTATAATAAAAAGTAATCAGATATTAACAATAAATAAATAAGTAGATTAATAATCCATCCATCTATTTACTACCACTTGTACCTCATAATTTTGACAAAATATTACAATGGGAAATGACATGTTACTGCATACGTCAGCAGCCAAATTAGGAGCCTTTGTAACCAATTTGCTTACTTACAATTTACTACTAAAAGAGAAGTTGTTTAGTATTCTCACTGTTATTAAATGCAAAAATTGTTATTTGACTGCAATAAGAAACATATTTTCTGTTCAAATTAAGCCAATAATGACATTTTTTGTGGTTCCCTTTATTTTGAAAAGTATCGAGCGGGTTCGCTCAAAAAGATATATAACCATGCAACCAATGATGGATAAATCGCAGATTTCGAGTTGGTGATGTTTATTGCACCAACTCAAGTACAGCAGTACATCGGGTGCAAAAATATATGCAGTGCAAAAATTAGTGAAAATGAAAAGTGAATACAAAAAAAAAGTATTTACAAAATGCAGGAATGAAAAAAACATGTGCCACTCAAAAATCACCAATCATTGTTTGCACTATACTCCAACTCTCCACAACCAACCTGTTAAACCTACTCCCACCTTGACTAAATGAAGAGCCTCCCTTAAATAGTCCAAGCCCCTCCCTCAGGTATACCACAGACAGGAAAAAAGGGTGAAAAAATTGCAAACTGTAGTATAACTAAAATTATAATACAACTAAGATGCACATTACAATAAAAAAGTGTGTGTAAGTACGATACCTAAAATATAAACTGTAGGGCAAAACATTAGACTAGACTGGCACATAAAATGTTGGATTTGTAACTGCATGCAAAGTCTACTACAATAAGACTTGCAAATGAGGTTTGGAAATGTAATAAGAAGATACATTTTAGTTTATTTTCACCTTTTTTCCAGCTTAGGGATATTCTTTTAAAATTTGTGACCAAATAAATGTGTGTGATTGTCAGGGTGAGCCAGCTGAACAGGCTTAACCTGATGACCAGCGAGAACTTGTCCATCTGCTTCTGGCCCACCCTCATGCGACCAGATTTCACCACCATGGACGCCCTGACTGCCACGCGTACCTACCAGACAATCATCGAGACCTTCATCCACCAGTGTGCATTCTTCTTCTACAACCAGCCCCTCATCGACTCCCCCACGGGCCTCGGGGGGCTCCCCGCCTCGCCCACCACCACGCTGGGAGGCACCTCGGCCTACTCCTGTTACCGCTCTTCGCCGCCGCACATGGGCGCACACTTCAGCCCCCTACAGCAGCAGTCGCCGCCCACCACCCCGCAGTCGCCCCTGCAGTCCCTGCTGCCTCCTTTGCACCAGCATGCTCACCCCCACCACTCCCCCACTGAGCAGGAGACACTGTGAGACCACAAAGCCGCGTGTGCCCAGGATGACGCCGGACCTCAACGCAAACACGAGCACTTGCACACCATTTTACGACGGCAAGAGGAGGGGCCTGCTAGTGTTGCCTGAACAGCTGTAAGCTGGAAGACCACCATGTTTGTATCTGTTATTCCTTTTTCTTCATGGAAGTACTGCCACTGGATTTGTCCACTGCAAATTGCGCCCTCTAATGGAGGCCTTGGGGATTTATTTCAATGGGGTGGGGCTCACACATCCAGGGATGCACTTTAATGTTTTTTTTTATTTTGGCATACTGTGTTTTTAATTTTCTCAGCCATACCCATTGCCTCTTCAGAACAGAGCTCTGGCAGATCAAACTTTGTTTACATACTTTTTTTTTGTATCCACAAAATTATCTGAAGCACTTTTTGATAGTGTAGCATTACATTTTTTGAATCGTCCATATTTAGTGGTTGAGTGTGTGTGGCGTTTAGTGCAAACAGGATTCCCCTTATGTAAAAACTTTCATTGATTCCGTCAGAGTTTTAGACCTGTTTCTCCTTTCTAGCCGTTGGTTGATCCCATTCGGATGTTTCAGGTTTAATTATGGCAGCCCTATTTGGCAGATCTGATATGCTTGAAGGTGTAAAATTCCCATCCAATCCCAATGTGTGGTGTCCACACTCTTAAACCATATGCTAGAAATGATGCGTGGACAGCGCCACCACATGTTTACGTACTTTAGCATATTGTTCATTATTACTGAAGAGCTGAATGTGTTAAACTTTCCCAAGTGTGTCAATCACTGGATCTAATTTTTTCTTTTCAAGGAATCACAATGCTTTAACTAAAAGCTGTAAAGTACACACAACAATCTGTCATGAAAATATACTGCATCATCTTACCTGCATCATCTCTAAACACGCCACCTTGAGCAAGGAGTGTGTACTGCTTGTTCATTTGTACGCTGTGGAATGAACGACACGCATCAAGTTAGTGGTAGGAAACATTTCTAGTGTGTATTTTCAAGGATTGAAAGTCCATTTTTACCATTTTTTGTGAATGGTTCAAGGCCACTTAGTGCATGATTTAAAAAAAAAAAAAAGACACCACAGGAGGGCGGAATGAAAAGCCTCTTCCAGTTTTGAAAATATGAAATTAGTCCAAGTATGGAACTTAAAAAAAAAATAAAAAAAAATACAAATAGCTTATAACGTACTGCGCACCAAGAGGAAACCGTGGAATTGGTCTGACAAATAAATCATGTTTAAAGATGAAGGCCTTATGTGAACTGTATGATAGTTAATAAATTAAATCTTGTAAAATTGTCCTCAGCTTTCCTGTGCTTTATTGATGAGGTAACCACTGTACGTATTTTCATTGTGTAAGTAACGGGGGAGATTGGGAATGGTTGTCACACTCACATCTCACCACCAGTGGGCGCTGTTTCTGAAATTGTGGTATGGAAAATTACAGAAATTGGGATACATGCTCGCTTACATAGTCATCTCTGTATTTGGATTTTGAGCACTGTAACTGTGATTTAGCATAGAACTACGGTCAGTACACAGTATTGAGCAGTGGTGTGCCGTCAGGGCCAGCAAGGACTTCTCTGCTGGCCTAACATAACCAGAAATCCTGATCATGATTACAGATAAAAGTAATTTTTAATTTACTTTCCCTAAATATATAAGTATTCATATTCTCTTCATGTCATATTATGCTCCTTCCAGCGCTGTTGTTTTTAGGTTATAGAGTTTTTATCCAATCAGAATCCAGCTAGCTTATGTTGCCTTGCTGTACCCAATCTGCCAGAAGCCTTCAGATTCAGCAATGCAGGCGTCTATGCACTGTAAGTGAACGGGGACATACAGTGATAGACAGTTGCGATCGCCAGTCAGATCACGAGTTGTTGTCAGTAAGGCCTTCTAGATGGCCTAAGGCAGATATATATTGTGATGTTATGAGCCAGGTAACATAAGAACTCCATTACCCAGCATGCCACAGTAGTGAAGAGCATGCGCTTTAGCCCCGTTTAGGTTAAATGTAGACATGGCGGCAGCAGGATGTTTTTGATGAGCACGCTGTGGAGTAAACTTTAAGAACTCAGCCAACACGCCTCGTCTGCATCTTTTATGATTAGACAAGACAACACATACATTTGCAAGGCCATTTTCAAGAAGGATATCTAAAGAGAAACTACATCTTGTGAGATCATCTCGGCCAACCCCGGAAGCTAGCTCAGCTGTCGATGAAATGTGAGTTCAGATATTTTATTTCTTTATTTTTTCACGTTTAAAATGTTTTTTGCAATTTTCAATTTTGACAGTACCACATAAGATATGTTTTAGTTGCTGATGCAGGTCTATTGATTTTTAAATGCGCCAGAAAATAACCTGTTTTGTATAATACCTAGTAGTGCGTGAATGTGTTTCTGTATAGTATTTCTCCAGCAATGGTCATGTGGTGACATCAATTATGGTATTTTGAGAGGTAATCATTGAAGTCGGACATCACTGAAAACCCATCCATCCATCCATCCATCCAGGACCGGCCCTAACCAATCTGGCGCCCTTGGCAAGATTTTAGGTGGCGCCCCCCCACATCGGCAGTGAAGTGTATATACTCACAAGAAACCGAATAGCTTTGTCTTTGACCTTTTTTTTACTTAAAGAAAGCAAATTAACAATCAGAATAGTTAACAAGATAAAAAAAAATATGAATAAATAAATGAATGCAAAAAATAAAAAATTAATATATGAAATACAATATTTTTTACATACATATTGCTTAATTAACATTAATGATGTGCACTTTAACAACTAGGCTTACAACTATACCTAATATATAAAGGGGTGGAAAAGTGACTATTACCTGCAGGGCAAACATTAGCTAACCAGAAGGCAATAACAATGTAAACAAAAAACACCTGCTTAAAAGATCTAATACAAATGTCCCTGAGGAATGTAAGGTGGGAGTACTGTAATTACCTAACGTTACATTATTATTTTCCATAACAATTTAGCCCCCTCCACAATATTAACCCGACGTTAAAACAGAACTAGCTATTTATTGATTAGCAATTGCCGAATCATGTAACATTAGCTTAATGCTAAAAAGCCAGGTTACTATCACATTCTGTAACAGACAAATAATTTCATGTAGGCTAACGTTACCTACCTGCTACCTCTGTCTTTTTCTCGTTTCTCCTGCTCTTCTTTTCTCTTTTTTCTTCCCTGGGCACCTGACAGTTTTGGCCGTTTTGACATCTTGTGTTGATTTTTTGATGTGGTGACGTCCAAAAAGAGTCATGATACGGGAAGGGAGGGAGCGCACCGTCCGGGGGGGGGGCGTAATGTTGTAACAAATAATATTTCTATTATATAGGCTTTACTTTGCATTTTAATTAACGTGGGATTATTTTTTGTATTTAGAAATAATAGTACCAACTTTTTGGGTTTTTTTCTCCAACATTTGTGGCACTGGCGTGGCGCTCCCTGATGGACGGCGCCCTTAGCATTTGCCTATACGGCCTATGCCACGGGCCGGCCCTGCATCCATCCATCCATCCATTTTCTACCGCTTATTCCCTTCGGGGTCGCGGGAGAAACGCATGGCCCACCACTGGTATTGAGAGGTGGTGTTTGGGACTTTAAAAGACTACTTTTAAGCACAAATGGATGTAGAATTAATTGCAACTTAACACAAATTGAGCAGTAAACACATCATCAGGCCAGGTTACTGTGTAGTCATATGTATGAATATACATGCCAAAACAACCCCAACAAGGCTGCGTCAAGCTATTTAGCTACTTAACAACAATCAAAACTATATATTTAAGACTTTTTAAGAGTTTTGTAAAACCCAAGAAGACAAATACAGAGAGGACTGATTGTGTACTGACAGTAGTTCTATCACACTTACAGTGTTCAATAATGACATCATCCTTCCCTTTTCCATTACTACCACACTACTTGGCTGTCTTTTATGACACTTGTGCCTTAGCATTTCTTTACTGTACTATAAAGATGACGTCAAACATTGCTGTTTACTCAATGGTCGAGAAGAACTTTGTAAGTCAGTGCAAGAAAGGGCGAGAGATTTAAAAAAAACATGCTAACGTTAGCTTACCGCGTTGTTTTGCTTTATCGCTGTGGCGATATGGTCTTTACTTTTTCTTGTTGTCTCGTTTTCAATTAGCATGACCAACATTGTCTTTGTGAGAAGTAAAACAAATAAATAAATAACCGACCCAGTTAATTAACCGGCTGTTTGCTAGCTTGGCTCATTTTGAGTGGTGCGTTCACTGTACCTGGATTTTTTTGGTATTTACCAGAGTTTCTATTTGTGTGCGTTTTAGCAGGTAAGGTAACATGGAGTGGGTTTAGCGTTGCCAGATGGGGAATGACAAATGATCGTACCGGAAGATAATATCATATTTTGAGGAAATTACCAAACATACCCGATTTTTCGGAACTTAGGCCATATATTACAGTAAAAAAAATTCCACAGACCCAGACCATGCATTGAATAGCTGCTTCTAGTGCAGTTTTAATTTTAAATTAAAAAAATAACAGCACTGCTGGATAAAAAGCTGCTTCTGGCGCCCCCACTTGGCTGTGAAGAGGCACAATGAGACACTAAATAAAAATCTGCCCTGTGCTATGGGCTATGGAGGGCTACATTAAATAAATGAATACATCTTTAAATAATAATTAAATAAGTAATTAATTATCAATATAATTAAATACAACATGAAATAATTAAATACATCATGAAATAATGAAATCAATATCTAATTGATTAAAATATTAAATGCAATTTTACATTTGATAAATTGACACATATATGTATTTAATTCAAATAAAAATGATTCAATGCCAATTTTTAATGTTGATGAATTGTGTTACTTAATTTAGATATGTACTTGTTTAATTGTGTCCCATTTAGCCCTCCATACAGTGCGTATTTGCTCATATAATGAGTTCAAGGAGTCAAATTATTGTACATTAAGCAATTTTTGCAAGTGATTGTGCAAAGAGGGGAATCATCTACAAACGCTGGTCCAATTGTGCACCAATAAAGATTTAGATAGATAGATAGTACTTTATTGATTCCTTCAGGAGAGTTCCCTCAGGAAAATTAAAAAGGGTGCACTCTTGTAGGGAGACATGAAGTGTGGGTGGACAACTTCCTCCCCTGTAAAAAATGAAATTTGAAAAAAAAAATGCTTATCATAAACTATTACATAACATTTACTCAACAGTTGTGAAATCCATCAATTGCATGCATTTTGTTTTATTTCCTGTATTTATATATAATTAAAGCCTTGATGACGTGTGTGTGAAACACAGAGAAACCATGACGTATGAAAGATAGCTTTATTGCACAAGGTGTTAGAATGATTTTTTTAGTTTTTGCTTTCTTTTCATAGAAAATGTATTTTTGAACACAAGCAATTTCTATAACAAGCAACTCAAACAAATGTTTGGGATACCCTCGGCGTTTTTTTTTTTTTTTTTTTTTTTTTTTGTAGGTTTTGGATTTTCATACATATTTTTCCTTCAAATGTTTTTCCCTTTTAGCAAGCATGCAATGACTTTTTAGAGGATCGACAAAAATAAAAATTCAAATTAATGGGACAAATGACAACATCAAAGAGATCTTCAGAAAATAATGTAAAAAAAAATCAACACATTAGTATCAAAATAAAGGGAGATAAATGTGTTTTGCCCATTCAGAAGTCAAATATTGTATTGTTGATACCGATTTCTTGGGGGATTCAATGCGATGTGTCCCTTGAAGCATTCTGACGAAAATAGCTCTTCATACAAAAACTGTTTTATGTACAAGACTTGATCTATAAACAACACTGACAAAGGTAGCCATTCTGCTTGTAGTATGTTTGGGCTAAGGATATTTGTAACTTAAGGAGGGCGGGGGGTATGAGCACAGGAGCCTGAATGTGTCACTTTTACATTCCCACTCCAGTATGTATATATACATAATATAATATTAGTTTGTGTCACCAAAAGAGCTACAAGTCCCTGATTTGGTTTGGCTGAACTGGTTGAAGCCACAGGCCACATACTTGACTTTAGTCTACAACCTACGCTTCCAATAAAAAAAATGCAATGAAAAACAGACAAACACCCTCCCATAAACAATATAACAAATAAATATAAAGCACAAAACGCTAGAACAGAGACGCTTGAGAGAGACATCCCAGTAGTGAGTGCACATATCAGAGGGACATTTACAGTACTTCAGACAGGACACGACAAACATATTAATTGATCACTTTCACAACTTAAATCCCTGACATTAAAATGTTTCGTCTCATTCTCATCATTCCTGGGAGCTTTTGGTCGTCATGACGATGAATCAGCGGCTACAAATCAGCTTGTGGGTGTGGCCACTTTGCACAATTAGATAACCACTGGGTAAATATTTGATTTATTCATGAAATGCACTCAAAGGACGGAGGTACCATTCACTCAATATATTTTAAGAATATCTAGCTTACTTTAACACTTCTTAGTCATCCCAAGCATCCACACTTTCTTCTATTAAATGTCTTTATTTTGTATTGATTGAGCGATTGTCTCGTTCTTCTTAAATTTGTCATTAAATTTCTTTAAATACGACACGTAGCATTTATGCTTTGTCATAATTAGAAGTCAATAAACCTACATAGAAATATAAATGTGCATTCTTTATAATAGCTATTTGCAATGTGGGGGCTGGGGCGGGGGTGGGAAATTGCAGATGCTTTAATTTCTTATATATTTTTTTGAGGAAGTTTGCCAAACGTGATTAGGGAGACACACATAGGGTAAAAGATACAATAAGAATAAAGAACTGAAGCCCTCTAAATTGTCAGTAATACTCAAACTAAAGTAGGGAAGGGATTCATATGGCCCCATTCCTGAGTGGATCTCATGTGAGAGGAAGAGGGAGGGCGGGGGTTAATAATTTTACAATGCAGTGTGCTGAAAATGATGGAAAGCGCCACTCTACATAGCAACTGATGCTGTGGTCAAAGTTGGAATTGCCACAAAACACATTTTAAGGGATTGAACACTTTACTGCCATCTGGCGGCTAAAGTGAGTAGTGCACCCCCAAATTTGTCACGTTTCATGTGTCAGGTAAACCGCGACGAGTGAAGTCATATGAATCCCTTTCCTACTGTATGAAGGACAGTGTGTGCATATGAGAGGTGAGGGCATCTGTAGACCTCATAGAGCTTTTTGCTCCGCACGTATGATCAATAAATTGCTCTGGGCGGAGCTGAGCACCAGCCGGCTGGAACTGTTAGTTGGAGTTAGTAGTTCTTTAAGAGTCCCGTGTGAGGATTAAAAAGCAAAAGTTAGCTGGGTCTCTGTGGTGGAGGACACCTATGGAGAGGGCAGCGGGCAGCTCACCTTCAGCTGGGTACAAAAGGTGCCCTTTGAGGGTACCAAAGTGGCAAGGATGGCACTGACTGTACTAGACCAGCGTGTACGACTTGGAGTAAGCGCCCACGCTCTGTTTCTGCAGCCGGCCCAGAGCGGAGGAGCTGCTCTCCAGCAGCGAGTCTCTGGAGCCGCCCATCTTGTTGCCGCTGTTGCTGCTCGTGCTGGACGTGGAGGCGGTCGCCGCCGCGTTGGAGCCGGGCATAGTGAGAGTCCTCTGGGGCAAGGTGGCTGTGCCCGAGCCGGCGCCCAAGCTGCCCAGTCCAGAGTGGCCCATCGTCAGGGCCTGCTGCTTGGCAGAGTCTAGAGTCTTGTGGCGGCCCTGCGTGTGATACGCACGCTGCGCCAGGCTGCGGATGGAGGCTTCCCGCGGCGGCACGGCCGGGCACGGATCGTGCAACTCGCCCTGCTTGCGGAAGAATGGGTCTGTCTTCATGTAAAGGGGTAGGTTGCAGAATTCACCTGAGGAGAGCACAAGTGGAGTTGAAAAACTGACATGTTTTTGGGGTGCAGATTTCTACCTAAACTCGTCTACAAAGTGTCAAATGCAAAACCACACAATTATAAAGTTGCTACTGTATTGACAAGATATTTTTTTGCATTTCTAAACAAGGCTGGTTGACTTATATTCAGGGTCTAAACCAGGGGTCTGCAACCCGTCATTCATGCCTTTCCGATTAGCTCGCCAGACAGTTCCAGAGATGTGATGCATTATTGTGCACCGTTATCTATCCTTTCACATTAGAATCGATACGCAAATCCTGTTACCAGGGAATCGATACTCAACATTACCAATTTTTGGTATTTTTGTGTGTGCTCAAATGTCTTAATAAATGTCAATTGTTTATAAGACAGCTATTTTTTATTTAACATTTAACACTGAGTTATGCTGTCCAGGTGTTGTTTTCTTACACCTCTGTGTCTCATTTGCAAGTATTATATAGTAGACTTTGTATGCAGTTGCAACTCCAAGACATTAGCAGTAGTGTATAGACTATATCAGGGCTGTCTAAACTTTTTGACTTGGGGGCCGCATTGGGCTGAATAATTTATCCGAGGGCCGACAGGCGACTGCAGTATGTAATATATATATATATACATATATATATATATATATACATATATATATATATATATATATATATATATATATATATATATATATATATATATATATATATATATATATATATATATATATATATATATATATGTACGGTATATGTATATATATACACACACACACATATATATATATATATATATATATATATATATATATATATATATATATATATATATATATATATATATATATATATATATAAAATTAATGTTATAAATATATATTTAATAAAATGGATATATAAATAATATCATTGATATTAAGAGGATGTAAAAGTTTGATTTGTTTACTTCCGTGACGACCTTCTTAAAGTTTTGTAATCAATCAAAAATATCAAGCAGCTAAAATGCACCAAACATGGATACATGTGGAGAGAGTGTTTTACAGAAAGTCACCAAGTTGAAAAGACTGGGCTGAAGTGTGTGTGAAAATAAAGACGCAAAGGCCCGCCTTAGGTTGCTTCTGAATGGCTTACATTGTGTCGAACTCTCGAATTACGTCATCACATAAATCTTGAAAGATTAGAGGGGCCATATTTTGTATCCGATGTATAATCAACCAATTCATGACTTTCCAACTGGATCCATAGTACATATAGATCGATCCAGATGCTCGCCAAACGATGTATTCATATCTCTAAAGTTAAAATCATATATCTGATTGTACGGATTAATTTGTACACCCCTATCAGACAGACATATATATATATACATATATATATATATATATATATATATATATATATATATATATATATATATATATATATATATATATATATATATATATATATATGTATGTGTGGGGAAAAAAAATCACAAGACTATTTCATCTCTACAGGCCTGTTTCATGAGGGCTCCTGACGATTGAGGGTACCCCCCTCATGAAACAGGCCTGTAGAGATGAAATAGTCTTGTGATTTTTTTTCCCCACACATACATATATTGCGCTCTACTACGGTATCGAGCACTATTTTTTGGATAACCTTATTAAGACATATATATATATATATATATATATATATATATATATATATATATATATATATATATATATACAGTACATATATATATATATATATATATATATATATATATATATATATATATATATATATATATACAAATGTATATATACATATATATATATATATATATATATTATTTTTATATGCACAAATGGAAATACAAATTAAAAATGCGCACACGTGGATCTGATTATACACACACAAATTGAGATGCAGACACACACGTTAGTACACGGACATGTGAATCAGATTACAGATGCAAGGATTGAGATACGCATTTGCAAATAGTTTTGCTACAATAATACTTCCATAGACCATTATTGCAAATGTGGATTGGGTTCCAGGGAAGAAAGTCAAGCAAGGAGGTGGGTTTTGATGGGAAGTGGAGGTGACCCCGGCGTGTTAATGGTGGTGCCTTGATACAACAGCATAATCTAGGCTTGATTACAGTGACACAAATAACTTGTAATTATTTGCTGTTTGCGGTTGGTCTCAGAATGTAACCCCAGTGAATAGCGGGGATCTACTGTCTTTCGTCGTCAATGAGCAAAACGACGGCTTATCCTAGTAGGTCAACAAGCAGGAAGTGCAGGTCTAAGCATGTTACTTACTTTTGTTTGCGCGGTGAGGAATAGGCACAGCCACGTTTTTACCGCGGTCGTAGTCCTGCGGTTTAGGCGGTGAAGCTGTGAAGCGGCATATGCCAGGCTCAGACGGCGTGCTGAGGGAGGTCATGCTGTCCGCCGGGTCGTTGGTGCCTGTGGTCATTTGGTCGGAGGAGCTGTCAGAGATGAAACACTCTGTGATGGTAAACTTGGCGTGCTGCAGGTGCTCCTCCAGCTTGGCGTGCTCGTACGCCCTCGCCAGCTCCTCGTAAGTGGATGAGGCGCTCTCTGTAGACACCATGCTGTTGCGACCCTTATCTGTCAACACACAAAAAAGTGTATCACGTCAAGTGATGAAACTTGTGCGCCGAGTTGCGTTCAAAGTGTGTCCATGGGCCCAGGGACAACTTAACCTAAGGGGGAGCACTAGGGCTGAGGGTTTTGGGGGCCCCCATAAAACTTAAGCCCCCTGATTGGTGGGGCCCCTGGGCTTCAGCCCAGGTAAGCCAGTGCTTTAAGGCGGCCTTGCATGTTCTTCACCTGTGTCTTGGGAGAGGCTGGCGCTGTAGCTGTCGCTCTCAGTGGCAGTGATGCCGTGAGAGCCCATAGTCCGCCAGTCTGAGGTCAGAGTTCGTGCGGAGGCTGTGGACTGGCTCTGACTGGGCCGGCTCAGGGTCCACTGACTTGAGTATCGGTTTCTGGAGCTGTGTGCTGACTTGATGCTCTTCCTGGACACAGGGTCTGGGGAAAAAGTCCGGAAGCTCAGAGAACAGCTAGGTATGTGTTTTTTATTTTTTAGCGTGTATCTTTTGAAGAATGCGCGGGACACCATCATAACTTACTTGTGCCAGGACGGATGTCCGACATGTCAATCAAAGGTCCGGAATTCTGGATTAGGGCTTGATGATGAAGAGACACGCCTGTGCAGAAGTTCTGTGGATTCACTGATTGGCTGAACTCTGTGTCTGTCACTGGCACTGCTGCCTTGTCTTCTCCTGTTACAGACAGACCATGACAACATGTGATGGTTAGAGTCATGTAGAGGCTTGTACAACAGACCCTGCTTAAGGACCAAACCATCAAAGTCATTGTGTTCTTATTACAAAAAACAGACCTATCAAGTCCATTTTGACATACATCTTGTTTCCTATACGCTACATTTATTATTAACAACAGCACCATAACTATTGTCTTTTTACACAGCATGTTCAGTGAAAATTAAGCTCCAAAAAAAAAGCACTGCAGTATTAACCTGGATTTTACCACAGCAACTAACAAAAATAACTCATTTACATTTTTTTTTTAACGATTGTTACCCACTTAAAGGTTTTGTGCATGTACTAGTGATTTATGGATGTTGCAGTCAAGACATACAACACAATTACTGCAGCAGTTCTGTAAGAGCACAGGTGTCAAACTAAAGGCCCAGGGAGCCAGATCTTGCCCACCACATAATTTTATATGACCCGTAAAAGCGTGGAAATTGTATGTATTTTATGTATTGCAGCAATAAATGTGAGGATTTTATTAAATTTTGTATGAGACAAAAAGCACACAGTATATGGTGGTAAAATAAATGTAAAAGGTAAAAAATGGAAATAAAAACAATTAAAATGGAAAAACTGAATTTTAATGTTTTTTTATTGCTATTGTTTTTTGAATTTATTTTTATCACTATTATTTTACTTGTTTTGGTTTATTAGTTACTAATTCATATCCGATTTTTAAAACTATATTTAAAGTTCAGTTTTGGCGGTACAATAAATACTGATGTTTTCAAATTAATGAATAATCGTGTTATTAATCGTGATTACAATATCAATCAAAATAATCGTGATTATTATTTTTTCAAAAATCCTCCAGCCCTAATACTCATTTTATATTGTGTTCAAAGTGTACAAACCTTAACTAAAATAGGGACTTTTGTCAAAGCTGAAACCCATTTTTCATATTTACATTGTTTCTTATGGAGAAACTTGCTTCACTATACAATCCTTTTGATTCACGAACCCTGTTCAAGAACCAATTATGTACTTTTTTTTCTCTCCATTTTGACAGAAAAAAATATATATTGCATATCTTTTAAACGTTAAAATTATTTATTAAAGCAACAATTATGTTATCATACATTCTAAACATTGTTGTTAAAATAAAAAGAAACACTTAAATATTTGCTTGACTTATGATTTTAAAGCAAGTTATCTGTGAAATCGTACAGTATGAGATTATGATTTCACTGTAAAAAACTGGCAGGTCAGTCGCCAGAATTTTACCATAAAACACTGTTGTACTGTCTTTCCATTTAAAGTAATACACAGTAAAAAAATCAACTGTAGATTTTATGGTAAAAAATAAAAAACTGCAGCTCAGTCGCTAGAATTTTACGGGAAAAGAACATGATACAAGCGGTAGAAAATGGATGGATGGAAGACCATGGTACAATTTTTCCATTTAAAGCAGTATGCTGGAAAATGTAAAACCGTAAAATTCTGGCGGCTGAGTTGCTAGTTTTGTACTGCAAAATCTGCAGAATTATATATATTATATATATAATAATAAATGCATAGGCAATTGTGTAACAATATTATGAGGCAAATTCTAACGCATTTATACTCATAAATTCGTCACTATTACATGTGGTCTTCTGAGGGCAGTCATAACTGCAATGTGGCCTCTAAAGAAACCGAGTTTGACACCTCTGTTTTAGAGTAGACAATCTCATATCAAAACAAATGAATAGGAATAAAAATAAGCACAAATGGAGAAAAACAATGCCACCAAGAGGCCGTTTTTCTTAAGTCTCTTGTCAAAGTCACAAGTAGTTGTGCAAGCAATGGCTAGTTTCAATGTCCATTATGTCGAAAACAGCTTATGTTCATGTTAGTTAGGCAGTCCGACGGCGTCGTCGTAAACAGGGTAACAATTATTTATTACTATATTTTCTCAAGCCCGTCCATTGTTTCCAGGGTGGTACCCATCTTCCTGTGTGCCCATGACATTGTGTAGAATTCTAATGATGACAATGGATGATCGCCTTTGTGTCAAGTACGCACCGATCTGTTTGATGCCTTCCTTGTCTTCAATTAGCAGCTGAACTCGAGGGATGTCGATGTGTAGCCTCGGACCCTGAGGAGGACCTTTCACAGGGGTGTCGATGCTGCGATTGTTCTTGCTGCGCACACAAACACAAGCAGTTTATCAATCTATATATTTTTACATGCTTCTTCAATGTAGAAAGTAATATTCTTAAAAATTGGGGCTGTCAAAAAATGAAGATATTTAATCGCAATTAATAGCTTTGTCCGCTGTTAACTTGTAATTAATTACGAATAATCGCTGACAGAATTTAAAAAAATCTTGAATAGGTCTACCTTAGACAAATGTTTTCAACACTATCAACATGAGACTGGACAATTTGTCTGCTGCATGCAAATGTTTGTGAAATGAAACATAACGGATTTTTAAAAAGCCCAACACAAAATGGACATAAACACTCTTTTCATGCCTCACACCTGCGGGTTTGAGAACATTAACCAATATATTTTATTAGAATGATGTGATAGCCAA
This sequence comes from Nerophis lumbriciformis, assembly GCF_033978685.3. Classification (NCBI taxonomy): domain Eukaryota; kingdom Metazoa; phylum Chordata; class Actinopteri; order Syngnathiformes; family Syngnathidae; genus Nerophis; species Nerophis lumbriciformis. Next base: position 22,929,286 of record NC_084556.2, read on the forward strand.
TGGTGTTAAGTCGGTTTGCAATTCTTTGTATTTTGCTAAAATATAATTTTCAATTTAAATTACATTTTCTTCACCGTGCATATTTATTTAAATATCAATCAATAAATCAATCAAATTTTATTTATATAGCAATGTTCATACATATAAAATGTAGCACAAAGTGCTATACATTCAAAAACATTTAAAAACCAAATAATTCCAGTCTCAAACAGTCCTCCCCCAAACCCCATTTCCCTCCACGACCCACATACACACATAATAAAAGTCACGTGAGAACATATCTGGCTGAGCAAGGAGGAACCAGGTGAGAAAACACAGCCGAGTGCACCAGGAGCTGCATGATGACGGGCCACAACCGCAATGACTCTGACCTAGGGCACAGAGCGAGGAACCCATGAGCCAGAGCCACAGCAGCCACGGCACATCAAAGCTCCCAGTGCAGAAGGCTCCTGCTGAGGAAACGCTGGAAATAACTCAAGTATAAGAGGATAAGATAAAATGAATAAAATATGTCATTTGTAAAATGTATCAATATTGCATAAATATGTAAGTAAAAACTAGATACAATTAAATCAATTGATGTCGTATATAAAAGCTAATAAATACTAGATAAACAAGGGGTTAATAATATAATGCAATTATGAGATGAATAAGAAAATGTATTAAACGGCAAGTTAAAAAGGTAGGTCTTGATCTTGTTTTTAAAAATTGTAACATTCTCAGCAGCCCTGAAGACCTACGACAGGCTGTTCCAAATTTTGGAAAGACATGAGAATCAATACAGTTCTCATGTATGACATTATTCACACATGAGAACTGTATTGATTATGTATTTATTCAGTTTGTTTGTGTTACAAATAGTGCACAGGAGAGAAACAAATACATGTGTAGGAAATACTGTGGAATGGGAAAGGGGTAGGTTGAAATACGCTGTGTTTTATTCACACTCCTTTTCAGACATGTTGTAATGAGAAATTCAAAATATGTGACTAAGAAATTAATGTTTTCCTTACACCTCACTGCACCTGTATTGTAAAAATAATCATCTGTAAGACTTTAGCACATTTGGTGCCTCATTAACTAAGATCCAAATACCTCATGCTAAACAGCGCGTGCAATCTATTAAATAGTGTGTACTCTCAGTGGGTGTGTTGCATGTGATCTACTAACACTGGGTGTGCAATTAAAAAGTGGTTCAGACCGCCTTATTTAAATGAGATTTTTGCGTGTACCGGTACTAAACGGGGTATCACCATGACACTCATTTACTGCACATTCATGTTATCATGCTCCTTCCTGTGGGTTTAGCTATGATTTCAAACATGCAGCAGGCATGCACCACTTTTTATGGGCATTTTAGAAGCAGTCGTGCAGTGCATCTACATTTACACAACTTTTTTTCCCTTTTTTTTTTAACGCTGAAGGTTCATGGGAGGGAGGCTGCTATACTGTCCTCAAGATGCAAAAAATGCATACTTCAAGACGCTTTTATCATATAGGATATATGTTAGTAATATATTTCCTATGTGAAAAAACAAACGTCATTAAAAAATATTAAATTACCCCAAAACATATAAATTTAATTTGTTTTAATCTGGCCCTTAAGTTATCCAGCAGCTATGAAATTATGAAAGAATAGTACTATGATGATGATGTCTAATATTTTTTATTTCTGACCGTCCAAATATAAATGGTAAATGGGTTATACTTGTATAGCGCTTTTCTACCTTTAAGGTACTCAAAGCGCTTTGACACTATTTCCACATTCACCCATTCACACACACATTCACACACTGGTGGCGGGAGCTGCCATGCAAAACGCTAACCACGACCCATCAGGAGCAAGGGTGAAGTGTCTTGCTCAAGGACACAACGGACGTGACTAGGTTGGTAGAAGCTGGGGATCGAACCAGGAACCCTCAGGTTGCTGGCACGGCCACTCTCCCAATATAGACAATGGATTTTCTGTCCATCGTGTGTCTTTGCAGCGCGAGCACTCCTCTCTCTTAGCGGTGTGTGGAACTGTAAGTTTGCGCGTCTTTTGCAAACATGCTAAATAAAATGCAAGATAGTGCTCCTGAAACAGGGATGAGTGTAGCTAAATCCCATTGCGCAAGATGTATGATATTTATATTTTCTCTCCCCCCAGTATTGTGACTGTTTTGATGATCGCACAATCCACTTTGCACACGTTTAGTAGATCAGCTTTGCGTGTGCTATTGGGTTTGCACATGTTTTTGAACACGCAAACCTTTAGTAAATCATGCCCTTTATGGTTAAAATATTTTGACTGAAACAATTCAGATTGTTTCGATGACAAAATAAGAAGGTTTATATTAAAGTATTTTGTTCCTCTTGTGGGCCTTTTTATATTTACTAGTGTGGGTCTGTAGGCTGTGAGCCAGTCATTATACTTCCTGCTGCAGCAGTTACCTTTGACAGCTCTGCTAGAAAATACATGAGAAATAAAGATTGTTCTCACCTGATGAGCATCTCAGCAAGGCTCTTTGCATCTGCATGAAGACACAATTTTATTAGATGCATATATAAGAGTTGGATGCAGCTGTTAGAGACTCGTTCATCTCACCCCTTAGGCGTTTCAGCCGCTTCTCTTTGCGTTTCTTGCGGATGATGAAGAGTAAAGCGACACCGATGGTGACCAGGATGACAGGGGAACCGATGGAGAACAGCTTTTTGACATCATCCCCCTCCCCACGGGCAGATTTAATGGGAGGGATTGTGCCTGTTGTAAGCAGGATTAGTTTGAAATCAAATGGAATGACAAGAGAATGTTGACAATATATTTGGCACACTTACTCCCATCGTAGTCGGTGGTGGCAAACTGGGAGCTCTGGTTGCCGCAGCCAGCGCTGTTGCAGGCCTTCATTTTGAGCTCATACCAGGTTGCCTCCCGCAGCTCACTGAGGAAGAGCTGAGTGGTGGAGTTGGCCTTCAAGCTCTGCCAGGCCCAAGTGCCTTTGGGCCTAAAGTCCAGCATCATATCAGTGATAGGGCAGCCACCGCTGGTCCAGCCTTGCAGGTTGAGGCCTGCATGGGTGGAGTTGATGTGCGTGAGTAGTGGCTGGTCCTTGTTGAACACGGGCTCTGTGGATCACATCAGAAACATAGGCATGATATCCAATCATCCAAAAAACATTTTAATAATGTTAATATTCCACAAGCGATTACAAAAAAATGAGCAATGTATAAACTAATTAAGATCTGTAATTAATTAAAATAATGAATCTCTTTTTTAATCTCACCTAAAAAATGCTGGGAAAAGTAATGTTTCATTAAAATTCTTTACATTATTTTAAATGTAGATATTTAAACAAAACAGGTGGCTTTATTAAGCCATTTATTGTTGCATCAGATTTAAACAGATACATTTTGTTCTATTTAATGAAATAAAACTTCAGGTCCATATAAAGTGTTAAAGTTAATACATCAAAAATGGTAAAAACAGTGTTCTGACAAATAAGTATTGAATTTTGAACTTTTTGCTTTCCTCTGCTTTAGAGAATATAAAATAAATAAAACAGATCCATCATACACAGTGCTAAAATATGTTACCAATGGTAGGAACAAATCAATGTATATATGTCACAATTACATGTTAAACTTTGTAAAACGGAATGAAATGTGGACTTTGAAAGGCTTTCCTGACTGTCGGTCACAGTTGTCTCTTACACATACATCAATGTGCAAGATTGTTTAATATTTTAAACTTATCAGTTCATATTTTAAACTTATTTAACTACATAACATGAAGTTATTTACTTATGAATTACGGTTTAATTTTTTCGACCAGAGGCAGACACGAGTGTGCCATTTATGACGCACGGGCAATTAAAACAACATTCTTCTCCATGTAGGTTCGCTCTGATTTTAAATATAATGTTCCCATCGCTGTACATGTCATATACCACTATATTGATGCACAGATGTGTTATAGGCGTTTAAGGTCATTTGAATGTGGGATAAAACACATCTGGAAAATATGCCATTTCTCCATTGCTTGTGTAATAGAAGGATGCGCGCTTCGCAAAAAAAAAAAAAAAGCATTGTCTACTCTACGCTGCCGTGGCTCCATACTATCTTTATGCTGCATGACGGTGCTGGTGTTGCTCTCAGTCAAACACAATAAGAGGGTGAGGCAACTCGCAGGCATACCGACACAGTAGCGTTAGACATTAAAAATTTGCGATTAAAAAACATAACGCTGTAAATACGACTTTAATGAAATAATCGCAATTAACGCAATCATTTGACACCGCTAATTACCTCTGCCATGCGTTTTAGCTTCAATGATCTCACTGATGCGCCCTGAGCCAACGCTGTTTTTGGCCGCCAACTTGACCTTGTACCACGTTCCACAACGCAGATTGTCCAGCCTGAAGGAACGCTCACTGGAGCTGATAAAAACATCCCTCCACTCCTCTGTGTTGTCCACTGAATACTGCAACACGAATCCTGCAGGATCACATACCACATATTTCTGTTAGACTCAATGTACTTGTAACAGGAAAAGGATGTGCTGGTACATCCTTTAACCACCAGGTAGCAGCAGTAAGCTGGATCTGCCTACTTTTTAGTCAGAATTCCTTTTCTGAATTGAGGTAGGTAGTGTAAACAATTTGTCACACAAAATATGTTTTTTATGATGTGTCACAGATGCATGAAAGAATACCTCTTATGGAGCTTCCGCCGTTGTCCCCTGGGATCCAAGCCAGGGTGATGGAGGAGGTGGAAGTGGTGGAGACAGTCAGACGGGGTTGGTCTGGAGGAACTGGATGGCAACACATGGACAGCGACTTAAAAAATAAGTAAGGAAAAAAGACTGCATTCTGTTTGTCTTTACCTTGCACTACAAGATTGACTATGATGGTGTCAAATCCAAGGGTGTTGGTGGCCGTGCAGGTGTAGTAGCCCGAATCTTCTGCTTTGACGGAGCGCAGCGCGAGTGTGCCATTAGATAAGATTTGCCGCTGACTGTCAGCTGTCACCGGGATGGCCGAGTCCTCACTGGCAAGGAATACACATGTTACAAATGTTTACTTTCCCAAGGAAGTTAAGCGAATCTAGAGAGGCTTGTTTGTTGTGGTTGTGAAGTGTACCTTTAAGGATGTTTACTGTTTTTTTTTTATTTTTTATACATTTTATGCTTCAGCACTTTTTTTTTCATTTGTCTTACTGTAAATATTCTGTGTACATGTTTGCACAGTAAAAGGCGCTGCTTCATTCTCATTGTCTATGTGTACAGTATAGTAACAATAAAAAGCAGTCTATTCTATATTTCCATAAAATTGGAAATGTATATATTATTTCCTAAAATCTATTTCTAAACATTTTAAACAAGGTGAAAATGTACAAAAACAGGAAATCTGTCAAATTAACTTGGTATGGTTACTTTAAAGAAAATGAATTACATGGTTCCGTTTGTACAATTCAACATGTCTGAAAAGAAGTAGGAAGAGACAGAGCTTATTTAATCCTAAACCTTCTTAATGTCTATTATCGATCATTCATATGTTTTACATATTGACACAATATTAAGTTTGCTTGCATTTTGTCATTAAAATGTTGTACACTTCCAGTGTAAAAAGAAGGAGATGAAAAAGAATCAAGCAAAAAGGTAGCTTGTGCATAGTAAAAAAGTCAAAATTTTGGATAAAAATAGCATTAAAATGTGACACAGTCATCCCTCGCCTCATTGTGCTTTGCATATTGCGGCTTCACTCTGTCATAACTTTTTTGGGGCTTGTTTCTGAAGAATATTTTATGTATTTTTGGCCTAAATTTATAAGCATACAAATGGCTACATGTAGTAAAAATATCAATACTACAGTAGTGTTTGTCAGTAGATGAGCTAAAACCAATCAAAGTGTGCTGTTCAATATTGTGGCCACTGATTGGCTTAGCCTCAGGCAGCATTAACGATTGGATTAAACCAATGTAAAAGGTGACTATGTGGGTATTATTTTGTGTCTAAAGGGCTCTCATAATGTTAAAAGGGTATTTAAAAGATGGTAAATAGTTTTTATGCTATAGCTATGAAAATATTCGATTTATAATGAATGTATTTACCACCGTCAGGACCGGGACCAATTAACAGCAATAAACAAGGGTTTACTGTACAAATAATGAAATATGAATACATTTTATTTTCATTTAAAAAAAACAAAATAATAAAAATAGAAATATTATTATTATAACTTAACGCGAAAAACATTTGACAGGTTTATGACATATCTTTGTGTTTGGGTCTTAGCTGGGTTTTGCGCTCTTAGTTTATTGATGCTAGACCCACAACGAGTCATTAAGCTGAGACTTGTACTGTACATGGCCAACTCTGACCTGTCTTTTGTCCATTTGATGGTTGGTGCTGGCTCTCCCACAGACTTGCAGGGAAGACGTACTTCCTTCATCCAGGGCGTGGTCACAGTACCCCCAAAGGACAAGATTTTGGCTGGGACTGCAAAAAAATGGCACAAAAGCAGCTGAGTATTTGACAGATACACCCAAACAAACTCTTAACCTTCATGATGTCGTAGCCCCCATCTTTTGTTTACTATACAAGTGGCCCAGTTTGTCTGAGAGGAAGGCCTTAATTCGCCCCTCCTTCGACCTCCTAGTCTCTCTAGTCTATCTTCAACCCATAGATCCTCCCCTCTATTGATTCTAGCTTGCTACCTCTCTCCCCATGGGTCATTTTACGAGATAGGCCCTGTTCATCACCACATAATTAACAAAAGCGTTTCTTGCAACATAGCTGGCACTTCAATCAATACTACGGCTGTCAATCAATAACCGGAGCGCAGACAGTGCGAGAAGGAGGGCGCGTGATGAAAGTGATGTGTGAACAGATCATGTTGCTGTTTAATAGCCATCTTTAAAGACGCACTGCCTCATAACCTCCACAAGGCTTGTCCTCGGGACTCACCTTTCCCGGCCGGCTCCACGATGACCTTTGAACTCATGTTGCCCCGTCCGGCGGTCGTCACGGCTGCAGCCCAGATGTGGTATTGTTTGCCTCGACTCAGGTGTGTTATGTGGTAGAAGAGCATCTCTGGGTTGGCCTCGTACTCGCTAGGCGCCTGATGGAGTGAAAATGAATCTTCTATAACAATTTACACAAGAGATTATTTTAGATCGATTGAGTACACTCCTATCAAACATGCACTCACAATGAAGTTACGTCCTTCAAACCTGCAGGTAGTAAATGTTATGTTACTTTCTTTAATTAACACTAATTAATATATAAATGTCTCATGTTTTTTCTTTGTATAGTTAAAATCTTGAACATCACCTCTATTTTTTTTCTCTTCTTTCTCTTTTTCATTTTTTTCTGTTTTTGATTATTTTAACCATTTTTAATCTATTTTGTACATATATATTTTGTTACATTTTCAGTCACATTGTTTTATCCGCAGAAACCTTGAAATCATGTTCGTCAAAAAAACACTTAATCTTTCTAACTAAATGTATTTGCTCTTTTAATTTTAACAGAAAAAAATGCATGCAGTGCATGCATTTGCATGGCTTTACCTTTAATATTATGTGCTTATGCAACAAATATACTAACATATATTTTAAACATACCCCGAACGGGACAAGCGGTAGAAAATGGATGGATGGATGGTGTTAAAATAAAAATAAATATTTAAATATTTGCTTGTCACCTTGACTTATGATTTCAAAACAAGTTATCCATCAATTTGTATGTAAAATACATATAATAATGTCATCAAATGCATAGGCAATCATGTAATATCATGATGCGATTACACATTAATATTCATAGATAATTACTGTTACAAGCCGCCCTCTGAGGGTCACCATAACTGTGATGTGGCCCTCAATGAAAAGGAGTTTGACGCCACTGTTCTAGATTTTTACTTCAGATTGTTATGCTATGGTGCCATATTTTAGAAAATCATTTTAAGAATATAAAAAAAAAATCCTTCCTTTGACTTTAGAAACTGATTCACATCAAATTAAATATTGATTCTAATATTCATAAACAGAAATATTATTTTGGGTGTCATATGTGTTACGGTAGAAAAAAACCTCATACAAATTTTTGTAATTTCTTTATAGGTAATGAAAGTATTAAAAACAACCCTTAATAATAAATAGTGCAGTTCTACAACAAAAACAAATCATTAATCACAATTATTTGCTGTAAATGAAACCATTCTATTTGTAGTATGTCATATATCCATCCATCCATTTTCTACCGCTTGTCCTTCTCGGGGTAATCAAATTAAATAATTTATCCGTTTAGTAAATGTCTCAAATTCCTACAAATATTTCTGTAAAAGATTTCTACACTTGCAGGCACACAAAAAACACGCACAAAAACACAACATTCTCTCAGGTCCATCCCCTGTTCTGCCTTTTTAATCTGTTTATCTCTTTAGTGCTCATCTCCGGCTCCTTCAGCGTTTGCTTTCCCCTTTTCCTCTCTGTCTAAATCGGCGAAGAGGATGGAGGGATTGAGAGAGGGAGGACGTGTCTGTGTGTGTGTGTGTGTGTGTGTGTGTGTGTGAAGGGGGTGCGAACATTCCACCAGAATAGCGGCAGTGTTGTGGTGATCCAGGGAGTGATACAGGGAGATAATGAAAAGACAGACAAAAGCACTCTCATCTCGATGTGACTGATACCCGCCTCTGCTCCTCCCTCCTTCCCTGCCCGTCTGTCACTCTCTCCCCTTCTCTTACCCCCCACCCCCCATTCCCCCTCGGTCTGTGCCTACCTCTAATGGTGTCTTTCTTTCAGCCTCCCTCCCTACCCGTCTTTCCAGACCATGCTCATTTACATGGCACTCATGCACAGAAATTGAGGAGCATTTTTTGGAATAACAACAAAGGGGGAGATATCAGAATTCATTGTGTGATGCTGCTTGTGTGCACGTGATATAACCAAAAGTGAAACGCCACACACGGGTGTATAAATAGCAAATGGCTGAAATGTGATGTCTGTGCGCCTCTCTGATGCGGCAGTGTGCATGTGTGAGCTTGTTCTCGGCCTCATTTGCATATCTACGTCTCATCACGTTGCCAAGACAACCTCATCTGTTCATCTGGGAGGGCAGGAAATAAGGCGATGGCGCAAACACAGTAAAAGAGTGACAAAAAACAACTGCACATTTGTGCACAAAGGTTGAGTTAATAATGTTTGAATCAGTGACCACAAAGAACGGACGTGCTCACCGGCTGTCCAGATCCTGGACTGGAGCAGTAAATGGTGTACTTGCGGATGACACCGTTTGGTTTCTGGGGAGGCAACCAGGACACGACCACGCTACTCAAAGAAGAGGGAACTGCCTTGATGCCAGCCGGAGGACCAGGAACTACGGAAAACAAACAAGCAGATCAAAAAAGCAGGCATGTACTGTACATTCATGCGTGTTGTTGTGGCGGATGCCTATTAAAGTGATCAGGCTTGTTTGCAGATTTCCAGTCTTATCCTGCACTAAGCCGCTCCGGGAGGACTTGAAAGAAGTGCTTTTTGCATGGCCAGTGGTGACATATGTTTGTTCAGACCTTGGTCAGCAGTTCTGACGCTGTGACACCCAGCGTTCTCCTAACTCGCAAACAGATTAGACGCTAGCGCCTGATCCTCTGTCAGCCACTTCAGCTTGACACTGGATGCCACCTAATACGCCCCATTGTAAGTAACCAAGCTAAAGCCTTAGGAGAGTTTAGAATGCATGCTCACTTCAGAGTAAACACAGCAGGGCACTGGATGGCATGAGAGGCTTTTGTGTGCTGAGCTATACAGTGTGGGATTCACCGTGTCAAACCTATTCAAGACCTGACATAAATATTAGGTGCAGCTGACAGTGGGCCTCATCTCAGGGCTCCACTGCAGTGTAATATCAAGCCTTGGTAAATCCTTCTCCACATTCCTTTTTTTCCTCTAAATTCAAGGACCCCTGATCCCGTCATTCAGCCTCAGTTCTCAGATAGGATGAAGCAGGGTAGCTTTTACAAGAGAGGCAAAGGGTGAATGATGATGGGTGGCTGTGGTTGAAGGGAAGCACTTGTCATTATCATAACGGAACCTCTGTGGCACAACCGTGTAGTGGGGAAAGGGGTGGGGCGGGATTTAAGCCCCATCTGGTGCCCAAAATCTGCCCAGGACTCCAGGCAGACAAACAGCCTGCAGTCCAATCAGTGCGGCCTGTGTCATAATGTAGAGGAGCAGCACAATGGTGCAAAGATAACAGAGCCAACTACACAATCGGTCCATTATGATCTATTGCACTGATAAGAGGGGGACAAGTGACAGTATAAGGTGTAATACACTCATCAAGACACACAATAGGCTGTATAATGCTTCTATCATCATATCTTCGGTGCTTGTTTGCCACCCAGGACCCCTCCTTTATAAAGAGACATGGATCTGACTGTAATCCTGCCACCAATGGTGTAAGCACAAAATTAATTATTTCTAATCCAAGAGGAGTTAATCCCTCCGCCTATGGCAAGACGGCTGGTGGAAAGGATGTAGGCTCGGGATGATGGTTGACTCCTGCGCGCTATACGCTGTGCGAGAGTGCGCATCCCTCCCCCACAGCGTCTCCCAACAGGCCTCACTCAGCCCTGAGCCGTGTACCCAAAGCCTCTTAATTCTCATTAGCACTGCTAATGGAGCTTCCTAGCATAAATGAGCTTTTGTCACGGGTTTGAGATACACCAAGCACCCATTTATCTACTCCCTGATCTTTTGTACCAACAAGCACAACCTATACATTTTTCTTTTCGGATTTTTAGCAAAATGAATATGGGGATTCCTTAAGCGTGGATACTCACGATCCTCGCGGGTTTGGATGTACAGGACGTTGCTGCGGACCCCATCGCCAGCCTGGGTGTAGGCCAGCACCTGAACACTGTAGTTGGTGAATTTCTCCAGCCCTCGCAGCTCCACCTGTTCACGTGTGGTGGTGATGTTCTGCATCTCTCCCCACTCTGTGCAAAATAATGGAGGACATTTCAGAAATGTTCATCATAACTTGGACTGTGTTTTACTCTGTCATAATCATGAAAACATAAATTACGAGACACCAACAAAAATACAACTATATCCAACCCACTCACTTCTTTGCATGGACAATATTAACAGTATTAAGAAAAGACAATTGCCAAGGAGCAGTTTGCAGCGGGCTCCAAACTTATATATATATTTTTCCCCAAAAATATATGAACGACTAATATATGTTACCAATAGTGGTTTAAGAGAACAGATTTAACAATGAATGTATATATTTGTCACAATAACAGGTTAAACTAAACTTGCCATTCGGCCCAAATAAAATGGCTGGTGGTCATTATACCTGTCAACATTTGCATTTCAATAAATGGGAAATTTCCCAGAAAAATGGGTAATTATAAGGAATTTATGACAAATTGCTGTTGAATCAATGAAGAGAATAAGAAAAAAAGGCCTACAATATGTCCCTTATACCACAACAGTGTCTATAACTACTGCACTATCTACTTTATCAGATGCCTCAGGCTGTTAGCGAGACTAATATTACATATATACACGCACACACACATACACACACATATATATATATATATATATATACATATATATGTATATATATATATATATATATATATATATATATATATACACACACATATATTTATACACACACACATATATATACATATACATATATATATATATATATATATATATATATATATATATATATATATATATATATATATATATATACACACACACACATATATATATGTGTATACACACACACACACACACACATGTATATATATACACACACACACACACACACACACATATATATATATACACACACACACACATATATATATATATATATGAGGAACTCAATAACATTGCACAAATGAAAATAAAAGCAATTTCTGGGTTCCTTCACAGCAGTTGTGGTTTAGACAATTTTTCATGATTTGTTTGACTTACGTAACATTCATCCATCCATTTTCTACCGGTTGTCCCTTTCGGGGCATGTGATATGCAGATGTTTCCCCGAGTTATGCCGAGTCTTGCCGAAGCTCGAATTAGCTTGTTTGCTGTAGTAGCGGCAGTATTGGTGAGTATTTTTTTACATGGAGAGCAAAAGAAACGGAAAAGGGAAGATGGACATAAAACGGTAATTCCCAGAAAACCACCCAAAAAACCCTAGACTGTGATGTGTTGCTTGAGCCACAAAGTAGTCTCTGCCATTACGTTGAATAGGTTAGTCTTTTCTTTTGTTGAGCCCTACAAAGTGTTTGTATTGTAAGCAATGTAATTATTACACATCAGCTGTTTGATTGTAACTTATGTCTTAGTTGTAGTTTTTATTACCTAATTTGGAGGTGTTGAAATCGCCACGTAAGATCGCTAATGCTAATCAGTAGCATGTCTATGGAAAATCCAATGTAAATTAACATTGAGCGTATTTTAAAAAGTGGAGCCTTACTGTACTTTAGAGTGCAGACCTAGGCTGATAGCAAATTTTGCTTGACGATATATTGACCTACAATAAACGATTGCCATTATTTTTTGGAGACTAAAGTAACCACTGATGAAATGATAATACATAATTATAATGCAAGTATACCCTTTCAAATGCAATACACTTGTATATCTGCTATATTTTAACACTTTATTGGAATGTAAACTTTTAAATATCCAAGTTAAATAAAACAAACATAATAAAAATAAAATATACTCTGCCAGCAAAATGTTGCACTTGAATAAAAGACCACAACTAAACGCAACAACATATGTTCTGTCTCTGTTAAGGAGGGGCGGGGGGACTGTTCATCATAAATGTTCTTCTTTGTACTTTATGAACACTTGTAGTTTGAACAGTTTCTTAAACTGAATCATATTAGTGCTTTGTTTATATTCCTTGCTTAATTCATTCCATAATTTAATTCCACACACGAATATGCTAAAAGTTTTAAGTGTTGTACTTGCATACAAATGTTTTAAATTAGATTTTCTTATAAGGTTATATTTCTCCTCTTTTGTTGCGAAAAAATGTTGTACATTCTTGGGTAGTAGGTTGTAGTTTGCTTTGTACATAATTTAAGCTGATTGCAAATCCACCAAGACTTTCAATTTCAATGTTTTTGTTTCAATAAATAAAGGGTTTGTATTATTGTCTATATCCAACATTATGTACTATTCTAATTGATATTTTTTGTAACACCGTTAGTGAATGAAGCTCACATTTGTAGTTATTTCCCCATAATTCAACACAATGACTCAGATATAGTAACACTAGTGAGCAGTAGAGAAAATGGAGTGATTTTTTGATCCAGAAAATATTTTGCTTTATTTATTGACATGTTTCTTGCTACATTATGTTGTATATTTTTTACACAAGGTTTCCAGTTCATTTTATGATCTGTTATATAACCCAAAAGTTATTTTAGTTTTGCTGAGATTCAAAGAAAGTTTGTTTTTGTCAAACCATCCATCCATACATCCATCTTCTTCCGCTTATCCGAGGTTGGATCACGGGGCAAACCATCTTTTTAATTTGCTCATTTCTTCTCTTATTTTTTGTATTACTTTCTGTGTGTTCTCTCCTGAACAAAACACAGTCGTGTCAACTGCAAATAATACTAACTTTAAGTCCCTTGTAACTTTACATATGTCGTTTATATAAAGATTGAACAATTTTGGTCCAAGTATTGATCCCTGAGGTACGCCACAAGATATTTTCCGCTCTGTAGACGTTTGTTCTCCTATCTTTACGTATTGCTTCCTGATGGTTAAGTAGCTTTTTACCCAGTTCAAGACCAACCCTCTGATGCTATACCGTTCTGCTTTGTTCATTAAGATATTATGATTGATTGTGTCAAATGCTTTTGTTAAATCCATAAACACTGCAGCTGTGCACTGTTTACTATCTATTACATTAGTAATCTATTCTGTTATTTAGACTAATGCCATTGATGTTGAAATGTTGACTCTGTATCTGTATTAGTTGTGTGTGAGTGTTTCATTTTTGTTCATGAATTTGTCCAATTTGTTGTTAAACAATTTTTCAATAATTTTATAAAATTATGGAAGTAAAGAAACAGGTCTGTTGTTTGTAAACTGGTGTTTGTCACATTGTTGTAGTTTGCATACAAACTTCGGGTGTTTAAATGAATAATCGTTATATTGTTCGTCTGTATAATAAAAACAATTACTCCTAGTATGAAAGAAAAAATTGTAATGTATGGATGGATCTACATCCTTATCTAATTCCGGACTATTGTGATCTATGCTGCTGAAGGTTTTCAGTTCCATATATTCCTGTTCAGCAATGTTTTTTTTGCTCTATGAGTGTCCATAAGTGTAGATGAATGTGCACCTGAGTACAAATCTTCTTGTTCCGTAATCCCTTGGAACATTGCAATTTTGTAATTGAATGTCGATGTTTGTTTTCCGTCAGACTCCGTTATCGTCATTGTTGTTTTGGTTGCTCTCGGAGTTTCAATATTTGTCCAGATCCTTGATGACTTTGACAACTAGTACTCTTGCTTCTTATCTTAGTTGTTTGGACAGTAATGTGTTCATATGAGTATAACATTTCCTAACGGGAAAATACGTTAATTTATCTTATTCATGTTAGCTTTTAGGCTAGTTAGCAAGCAATCATGGTTTTCCGATCATTTTAATTCAATACAGTAATACGAAACGTCGGGAGTTTTACAGCGGTTATCATTACTGTTTATGTACATGTAGTACACGCGCCCACAGCTGCTGCTAAGAGTGATCACTCTGCCTCTTGCAACAGCAACAACATGTGCATATGTCAATTACAAACGGTGGAAAAGTTACAGACAAAATGTTCATTTATCGTTTGGTTAATTGACTTATCAAGTATCGTCACAGGCCTTTTTGAGCGCCTTATTTTTGCTTTGTGTGTCGTGAGTGCTTAACTGCTTGTTTGCTGGCCAAGTACTCGAATGGTCCCGAGTTTTTAACCGGATGTGACGTCAAGTGCCACAAAGGTATCGAAATATGGCACTGTTTGATTTTATGTGAATCGGGAGCCGTAAGTAACGAAGGACTTTGGTTAGTACCCATAAAAGTACCGAATTCAGTACCCATTCCTACCAGTAAGAGTGCAGTTTACAATGCAAGCAGCGCATTTTAACTTGAGCGCACTTTATGCTGCCACCTTTCCACTGCAAACATCTTTAAATAATACAACAAGAACAGACAAAACATTTAATTACAGTAAACAAATCGTAAGTACACAAAAATAGGAAGTGCTTGATGAGATAAGACATACACGTTAACAACATTGACAATGAGGTGGGAGGGCTGGTGAAGTTTAGAATGAGATAGATGATAATTACTCTGCATTGGCCATTGGGCCCGGCCCCCACAGCACCCACCTCCGTCGGGGAAGAGGGACCAAAACACAACCCGGTAGCCTTTCAGCACACCGTGTAGTGTCAGCCGCGGAGGCTCCGCCCATGTGATCACCGCTTCGTCCGAAGTCACAGAGATGGCTCTCACATTCTGTGGGGGTTCACTGGGAACTGAGGAGACAGATGGGTGGAGTGTTAGTGCTTCATCTGGCAAATATGTGACTTTTTAGGTTATCAGTCGCTTGCGTTATTGCTGTCATTAAAACGACCCGACGAATCCAGCTTTGCTGAGATTTGAAGAACTACTCAACACCACAATCACTGCACAAATTAATCCATCCAATAAACTCCAATTAGCTCTCAATGGCTTCTTGTTCTCTACAAGCTTTTAGAGAAATGGGGGAAAGGTGTCTTTGTGAGGAGGCGTTGATGGGGCGTGGGGGGTATTGAAAAGCATCAAGACAGCTGAGTACATAGTAACAGAGCTACACCTTTAGGGGTTCATATGCAAATGAGGGTGTGCTGGGATGCAATATGGAGGATGAAATATATAGAAAGACAACTATGTTCATCGTTAATGCAATCGGTGTTGTAATGACAGAGTTAGGTGACCTATCTGGTCAGTCACAAGCATGTGAAACAAGCAACCATAACAAGTGAGAGGATGAAAAAAGAACACATTCATGGATTGGCTGTGTTGGACAAAGATGGACCCAAAAGCAACAGGAGGACAAGAAAAGGGAGGCAAAAAATGAGCGTAATAAGGTTCCTTGTTCCTCCCTGGGCCTCTACCAGCCTAATGAGGGTGCTAATTAAAGTAGAAAGCTTCACAAGGGGATGTGCTGCAAATCTAATTTAACCATTTTTAGTGTACGTATGTGTGCGTGTGTGTCTACAGATGGATGTTTGACTAATGTGCTGCTGCCCCATTGCTACTTTACTCAACAAGGAAAGCTAATACATATTTTGTAGCATCTTATACACTCTTTTCTACTCCCTCATCATCTTGTCACCTTAAGCTGCCCCCTTACCATCTTCCAGAGTGGTAGCATTGATTTCAGTACTAGAAGGGCCTGTTCCAGCTCTGTTGAAGGCCTGGACCACCACTCCGTACTGGGCGTACTTTTTGAGGTTGTCCAAGGTGTACACTTCACTGTCTCCCGTAGCCTTCATCTCCACAATACTGTACTGGCCATTGCTGCCTGGCCCGTTTTCTCTGTAGCCGATCTGGTAGCCGCGGATCACACCGTTTTGCAGCTCTTTCTTTGGAGCCTTGAAGAGATTTGTTGATAAAAATAACAGAATAAACACTGATGTACAATGGATTCAAAGGGTTAATTTAACATGGAAGATTTATTTATGTCTCTAACAAGTTTGCTATTGCAGTTATGTCATCATCCTGAAAAAAACACACAGATCCATCACTGTGTTTCTATTCATTACAATTACCCTCAGTTGGAAATAATATTTAGGTATGGCGTTCATGTGCAGGGAACGTCCCTTTAATGTCATATAAAATATATCACATAAATCAATACAATCACTTAGTATTTTAGGTAGGTGATGTATTTGAGTGACGGACAGTAGGCTATATTAAGTGTTGACAGCTACCGACTGATGTATGTGTCTGTGTAGTGTGTATTATATCAATAAAAAGACTCAGTGAGCAATTGTCGAGTTTGTAGAGTCAAGAGACAAAACAAACTGAAACACATTGAAGAATGGAAGCCTTTCAGAGGATGCTGTATTTCTTTAAAGCAACTTAATAGATTATTATATTACTTACATTTTTCACTTTTTAAGTGGATTAATATCAATCAGGATCGCGAGGAGTACGGTTGATGAAGCACGGCAGAGGCAGTTTCAAATCAATCGCGACACTAACTCTTAGCGTCCGTGACTTTGATGGGACTTTAAAGGATGATATATAGTTGTGTTACAAACTTTTGTGTAGTGTTGCTTCCTTATTTGTGATTATTCCAAGCTAAATTCTTATGTGTACCAGCAGCACCTGAACTGAATGTGACAGTGCGTCATAATTACAAAGGTCAGCTGGACGAAAAAAATACCGATAGCCATATCGAATGTCTAGAATCTTAACGGTCCTCCTAGACTGACCCAATTATGAATCAGTACCAAAAAATACTGGTACTCGGTATACATCTCTACTCATGACGCAGTAAATTGAATGACGCAAACACGTTTGTTACTGTATACTTTATAATATGCTTCTGCCTCGGACTCCATAAATGTGTAAGTAGTATGCTAATATAAATAAATGATAAATGGGTTGTACTTGAGAGTGCTCCCCCGGGTGATTCCCTCGTTCTACTGGGGGACTTCAATGCTCATGTTGGCAGCGACAGTGAAACCTGGAGAGGCGTGATTGGGAAGAATGGCTGCCCGGATCTGAACCCAAGTGGTGTTTTGTTATTGGACTTTTGTGCCCGTCACAGATTGTCCATAACGAACACCATGTTCAAACATAAGGGTGTCCATATGTGCACTTGGCACCAGGACACCCTAGGCCGCAGTTCCATGATCGACTTTGTAGTTGTGTCATCGGATTTGCGGCCTCATGTTTTGGACACTCGGGTGAAGAGAGGGGCGGAGCTTTCTACCGATCACCACCTGGTGGTGAGTTGGCTGCGATGGTGGGGGAGGATGCCGGACAGACCTGGCAGGCCCAAACGCATTGTGAGGGTTTGCTGGGAACGTCTGGCAGAGTCTCCTGTCAGAGAGAGTTTCAATTCCCACCTCCAGAAGAACTTTGAACATGTCACGAGGGAGGTGCTGGACATTGAATCCGAATGGACCATGTTCCGCGCCTCTATTGTCGAGGCGGCTGATTGGAGCTGTGGCCGCAAGGTAGTTGGTGCCTGTCGTGGCGGTAATCCTAGAACCCGTTGGTGGACACCGGCGGTGAGGGATGCCGTCAAGCTGAAGAAGGAGTCCTATCGGGTTCTTTTGGCTCATAGGACTCCTGAAGCAGCGGACAAGTACCGACAGGCCAAGCGGTGTGCGGCTTCAGCGGTCGCAGAGGCAAAAACTCGGACATGGGAGGAGTTCGGTGAGGCCATGGAAAACGACTTCCGGACGGCTTCGAAGCAATTCTGGACCACCATCCGCCGCCTCAGGAAGGGGAAGCAGTGCACTATCAACACCGTGTATGGCGGGGATGGTGTTCTGCTGACCTCGACTGCGGATGTTGTGGATCGGTGGAGGGAATACTTCGAAGACCTCCTCAATCCCACCAACACGTCTTCCTATGAGGAAGCAGTGCCTGGGGAGTCTGTGGTGGGCTCTCCTATTTCTGGGGCTGAAGTTGCTGAGGTAGTTAAAAAGCTCCTCGGTGGCAAGGCCCCGGGGGTAGATGAGATCCGCCCGGAGTTCCTTAAGGCTCTGGATGCTGTGGGGCTGTCTTGGTTGACAAGACTCTGCAGCATCGCGTGGACATCGGGGGCTGTACCACTGGATTGGCAGACCGGGGTGGTGGTTCCTCTCTTTAAGAAGGGGAACCGGAGGGTGTGTTCTAACTATCGTGGGATCACACTCCTCAGCCTTCCCGGTAAGGTCTATTCAGGTATACTGGAGAGGAGGCTACGCCGGATAGTCGAACCTCGGATTCAGGAGGAACAGTGTGGTTTTTGTCCTGGTCGTGGAACTGTGGACCAGCTCTATATTCTCGGCAGGGTCCTTGAGGGTGCATGGGAGTTTGCCCAACCAGTCTACATGTGTTTTGTAGACTTGGAGAAGGCATTCGACCGTGTACCTCGGGAAGTCCTGTGGGGAGTGCTCAGAGAGTACGGGGTATCTGATTGTGGCAGTCCGCTCCCTGTATGATCAGTGCCAGAGCTTGGTCCGCATGGCCGGTAGAAAGTCGGACACGTTTCCAGTGAGGGTTGGACTCCGCCAAGGCTGCCCTTTGTCACCGATTCTGTTCATAACTTTTATGGACAGAATTTCTAGGCGCAGTCAAGGCGTTGAGGGGATCTGGTTTGGTGGCTGCAGGATTAGGTCTCTGCTTTTTGCAGATGATGTGGTCCTGATGGCTTCATCTGGCCAGGATCTTCAGCTCTCACTGGATCGGTTCGCAGCTGAGTGTGAAGCGACTGGGATGAGAATCAGCACCTCCAAGTCCGAGTCCATGGTTCTCGCCCGGAAAAGGGTGGAGTGCCATCTCCGGGTTGGGGAGGAGATCTTGCCCCAAGTGGAGGAGTTCAAGTACCTCGGAGTCTTGTTCACGAGTGGGGGAAGAGTGGATCGTGAGATCGACAGGCGGATCGGTGCGGCGTCTTCAGTAATGCGGACGCTGTATCGATCCGTTGTGGTGAAGAAGGAGCTGAGCCGGAAGGCAAAGCTCTCAATTTACCGGTCGATCTATGTTCCCATCCTCACCTATGGTCATGAGCTTTGGGTTATGACCGAAAGGACAAGATCACGGGTACAAGCGGCCGAAATGAGTTTCCTCCGCCGGGTGGCGGGGCTCTCCCTTAGAGATAGGGTGAGAAGCTCTGCCATCCGGGAGGAGCTCAAAGTAAAGCCGCTGCTCCTCCACATCGAGAGGAGCCAGATGAGGTGGTTCGGGCATCTGGTCAGGATGCCATCCGAACGCCTCCCTAGGGAGGTGTTTAGGGCACGTCCGACCGGTAGGAGGCCGCGGGGAAGACCCAGGACACGTTGGGAAGACTATGTCTCCCGGCTGGCCTGGGAACGCCTCGGGGTCCCACGGGAAGAGCTGGACGAAGTGGCTGGGGAGAGGGAAGTCTGGGCTTCCCTGCTTAGGCTGCTGCCCCCGCGACCCGACCTCGGATAAGCGGAAGAAGATGGATGGATGGATGGATGGATGGGTTGTACTTGTATAGCGCTTTTCTACCTTCAAGGTACTCAAAGCGCTTTGACACTACTTCCACATTTACCCATTCACACACACATTCACACACTGATGGAGGTAGCTGCCATGCAAGGCGCTAACCAGCACCCATCAGGAGCAAGGGTGAAGTGTCTTGCTCAGGACACAACGGACATGACGAGGTTGGTACTAGGTGGGGATTGAACCAGGGACCCTTGGGTTGCGCACGGCCACTCTCCCACTGCGCCACACCGTCCCTATATATAATTATTTGATACTTGTTAATATTGATTAATGGGCTGTTTTAGACTGCAATACTGTTCAATTAAGATCACTTATTACATGCTGTATGTTAAGCATGGGTGCTGTGCTGTGTGTGCTTGGCTGTTGTGTAGCTGCTGTCTGCAAGTAGCCTACAGCCTACAATGTTTACATTTTGTAAATGACTTCACTAAAATACAAGAAAATACCAACTTTGTGTGCTTATTAGAGGACATTTAGATGTTAATTGGCTGTCCAGCTTTGCAAAGGTAAACATACTGCAGGACTGCTTGTATGGATACATGCTCCTCAAAGACCCATGAAATCACATGTGGTGTTCCTCAAGGATCAATTTTAGGTCCTATTATTTTTAATATTTACATGATTGCAATTGGCAGTGTTATCAGGAGACATGAAATTAATTTCCACAGTTATGCTGAGGACACACAGTTGTATATTTCCATGCCTCCTGATGACACAAGACTAACTGATACTCTTTAATTGCATTTTAGATATGAAATCCTGGATGGCAGATAACTTTTTACAGCTTAACCAGGACAAGACTGAAGTTTTAGTCATTGACCCTGAGGCCCTGAGAGAGAAACACAAATCAAAACTACAAACATTTTCTTTAAATCCATCACTCCAAGTGAAAGATCTGGGCAGGTTTTCTACTCTGAACTTTATACCAAATATAAAAAATATAACAAAAATAGTTTATCATCTTAAGAATATAGCCAGAGTTTGCCCAATTCTCTCTCAGGGCAACACGGAGACGCTAATGCATGATTTTATTGCAAGTCGTATAGATTATTGTAACGCCCTGCTTTTGGTCTTCCTATAAAGGTTATTGCACATTTCCAACTACTCCAAAATTCAGCGGCACATGTCCTGGCTAAGACTCAGAAGGCGAGCTCACATTATACCAGTTTTAAAATCTGTGCATTGGTATGTTTCAGGATCGATTTTAAGGTTCTTCTTATGGTTTATACAAGTTTTTATGGTATTGGGCCTTTTTATCTTTCAAATTTGCTTTTACCCTACGAACCTTCGTAGGCCCTGAGATCCACCAGCACTCATCTCCTAATTATTCCAAAAGTCAAGACACAAAGTCACGGGATGGCATTTTTCCACTATTATGGCCCCCTTCTATGGAACGGCTTGCCGGAAGACCTCAGGGCTGCAGGGAACGTTCATGTTTTTAAGAGCAGGCTTCGGACCCACCTTTTTGATTTGGCTTTTACATAATATTAATTAAATATCTTGAAGCCTATTGTACTTTTACTTTTTATCTTATTAGTTATGCAATATTTTATTTAGTTCTATTTATTTATTATATATTTACTGTATGTATATATATATATATATATATATATGTATGTGTGGGGAAAAAAATCACAAGACTACTTCATCTCTACAGGCCTGTTTCATGAGGGGGTTCCCTCAATCATCAGGAGATTTTAATGGGAGCATTCACATACCATGGTTTATATAGGGCACAGAGTGGGTGGGTACAGGCTGGTGTAGGGGCGTGGTGATTGGCTCATGTGTTACCTAGGAGGTGTTTCCGTCTGTGGCGGCATGCTGATACAATTTCGCTGCGCTTGTTGAGGGATGACAGGTCTGGACGGTATATGATAAACAGTTTCTCTTTCAAGCATAGGTTGCATCTTTTATTACCACTATTGTGTATATATATATATATATATATATATATATATATATATATATATGTATGTGTGGGAAAAAAATCACAAGACTACTTCATCTCTACAGGCCTGTTTCATGAGGCCTGTTGAGGGATGACAGGTCTGGACGGTATATGATAAACAGTTTCTCTTTCAAGCATAGGTTGCATCTTTTATTACCACTATTGTGTATATATATATAGTGGTAATAAAAGATGCAACCTATGCTTGAAAGAGAAACTGTTTATCATATACCGTCCAGACCTGTCATCCCTCAACAAGCGCAGCGAAATTGTATCAGCATGCCGCCACAGACGGAAACACCTCCTAGGTAACACATGAGCCAATCACCACGCCCCTACACCAGCCTGTACCCACCCACTCTGTGCCCTATATAAACCATGGTATGTGAATGCTCCCATTAAAATCTCCTGATGATTGAGGGAACCCCCTCATGAAACAGGCCTGTAGAGATGAAGTAGTCTTGTGATTTTTTTCCCACACATACATATATTGCGCTCTACTACGGTATCGAGCACTATTTTTTGGATAACCTTATTAAGACATATATATATATATATATATATATATATATATATATATATATATATATATATATATATATTTTTTTTTTTTTTAATCTTCATATGTATTACTCGTATTATATCCATTATCTCCACTCATGGTTCATACTATTTTACAGGTTTTATTATTCCTACTTTTCAGCATTCCTCAGAGGGAGCCATCTGCATCAGGGGTTATCGGCCGTCCTGTGGGAGCGCTTTGTGTCAACATCCTGGTGGCCGTGGTCTGATGACCTACTGATGCAGATGGCTCATGTGATAGTGTTTACTCACATGTTTCCTCTGTACTCAGCCATGCATTAATTTGTTCATATATTTGCATATGTGTGTGTGTGTTTGGTATTTGTGTGCGTGCACGTGTGTGCGATAATGGGGGATCTGGGTCATCGGGGTATTGTTTTTGAGTCTGTAAAGCACTTTGCGTTGCATTTCTTTTATGTATGGAAAGTGCTTTATAGATAAAGTTTGATTTGTTTTGTATCGGAGCTTATATTTGATATTTTAGATGCAAGCCGATATCATCCATTACTCGTTTTCTTGCTGAGCATTAACACTCTTCAAAAACGGGAATATTCCAAAAGACTTGATTTACCTTCCATGTGACCCGAATGCTCTGTGATGTCATAGGCTGCAGAATTACATCCATCGGCGGCCCGTCGGGTGCTGGCGATGGAAAAACAACCAGTGAATCATGACTGTCACAATTCCTAGATTACATTTTGTTTACTTACGAGCTTCTTCTGTACTGATGGTCAGCTCTTTGCTTGGAAGGCTACGCCCAATCTTATTGTAGGAATACATGCGGATGCTGTAAACGCAGGCCGGGTGCAACTCCACAATGTTGGCTTGGTTGTTGGTGGGTGAGATGTTCCTGGTTGTATACATGTGGTCCCAGGAGTCTGAAAAGTGGAGCCATTTGACGTTTTAAATGACATAGATCATGAAAACAAGTAATGTTTTGATTTTAGTTACCTACCGGATTTGTTCTTGTACTCAATGTCATAGCTTGTTATGATGCTGTTCCCATCAAATCTTTGGATCCAGCGCAGGTTCATACTCCGGTCTTTCACCTCCCTCACTTCCAGCTCAGGGGGATCCGGTGGTTCTGTGGTTGTGTGTGTATGCAAAATAGGAGCGATCACATATCTTCCCCCAGAGCTTCATTAGATGCTGGTTTGTAAGTGGTCGCTACGCACGATACCTTGCACAGTGAGTTGGATAAGTCCTCTGCCTTCTCCATAGGAGTTGATTGCATGGCAGGAGAAGAAGACAGAATCTCCTCTTTCAGCTGGGTTAAGCTACAAGGAGCAATGAACACAAAAATATTAAATAAATAAATTCAGATGTATAAATAAAAACCATACGTCAAAAAGGCTCACTGACTAAAAGGTTCAAGGTGTTCATTTGTCATCCCAATAAAAAACACTTACATGCTTGGAACAAAATTGGTTACCGAGGGCCAGGTAGCAGCCAGCCATAAATAATAAATAGTGCAAGTAAACAAGAATATTGCTCCACCGGTAAAAATTAATCCCAAAACAAAGGGAAAAATAAGTCACATTGAGCAGGGTGTTGTGTATTAAACAATTGTGTTATGTTGCGTGCAAAGGTATGAGGTAGTTTGGTGGTATTTAGTGTAAAATACTACAAATGCTAGTTATGTTTATCTCATTATGCCAATTTCAAGCTTAGCAATACATCCTTATATACAGGATACAAACAATACAGCCAAGTATAAATCCATCTGACCTGGCCTTTTGAATAAAGTTCAGCACATATTGTAAATATGGCCAGGGCCGCCTTTCCGATCATGCTCTGTGGTAGGGCCCCGCGACTCTGTTTTATGTGAATAAACGCAAGTAAAATATTATTTTTCACATGAAAAAAAAAATGCTAACATTTTTTGTAAAGGGATGGGGGAGGTCTCAAAATACATTTCTGCTTAGGGCCCCAGTTTAGTCAGGAGCGGCCCTGGCTTCAGCCATATTGCTCCTAAAGACATCAGACAAGTCATGTTCATTAAACGGGGTACACACATTAAAATGTTCTAAATCTGATGTGTATTATTTGTTTTAGACCCCACCCAAGATGATAAAAATATCAGGCATTGAACAATTTTGATAGTTGTGTGAGTCGTGTGATCAAATGCAAGCTAAAAAAATTAAGAAAAAAATGAAAAATAGCAACTATTATAGCAACAACAAAGATACACAACCTGCAACATGGAAGAGGACATACAAGAGGAGGAAATGATGGTGTTTTTTTTTTCTATTGTTAATATAAAAAAAACTTAACTTAAAAAAAGACTGGAAAAATCCTGGAGAAAGTGTTATCACAGACTTGATAATTTACTGAACAAGATAGAGGTTTGCATTTATTAGAAAAAATAATGAATTTAGGTTATGGCAAGCAGAAAAAAATTTGCATTGAGGCTATAAGGTGTGTTTTATCCGATTACTCGAATTAATCGAACAAACAAATCAATAGATCACTCAAGTACTAATCAATAGCGGCAGCCCTAATTGTGTTACAGCAATTAATTTGTATTATGCTGAGACTCAGGTGACTCGGTAGTCATCGGCTTTCCACACAGACATGAAGATTTTTGGTTTGATTTCCAATTTGATAAGTTCACTCTTAGGTCACCTCAGATCAGAGGACAACATTATAGGATAGTCTTATTGGACATAAAATAACCCTTCCGTGTCTAACCTTTAGGGTGGAGATGACTTCGTCTCCCTTCTTGTTGATGGTGATTGAGTAACGTGGGTTTCTCTCAGCGTCGATGACCGTGTCCCCTCTTTCCCAACGGATGATGATGGGCTGCTCGCCACGAGCTGTGCAGTTCAACTCCTTGGTTTGGCCCTTTCTCGCCATTGTGGTGTTGGGGTGGCTGGTGATCATGGCAGGAACTGAGAGTAATCATTGACACGAGTCAGTGTGACAAACAGCATTATATGACGTAATGGGACAAGGGAGCGGGAATGAGCTGATGGAAACAGAGGATATATTACAAATGTATAGACATCTCTATTCCTTCTTTCTCCATTTACATTTCACGCTTGAAGCCCTGCTGGCCATGTTTTGCTGCATTTTTGCTGTGCGTCTCCTTCCGCAGGTCTTCTCTCTCCACTGCGCTCAGACATAGATTATTGATCGTAGGGGTTCCCGTGGTTTTGTTTTCATCACTAATTCATCAGCCCTTTTCCACACCAAAACATTGGACAGCACACAGACTGTCAGATGGAACCCATCCATCAATAGTAAATCTACCCCCAGTTAAGGACAGAGGCGTGTTTTTATTAGGTTTGGTACAGTCTAGTACTACCCTGGGGCAAAAAATGCATTTTGCAAGAGTTGATTCCCAACCAAAAATCTCAGCGCGTAACATACACTATGCACACTTTGGGATAGTCATAAAAAGAACCAATTTCAATGCAGTAAAAAATGATTGACACTTACTCTTGACAGTAAGGATCATGCTCTTACTGATGTCGGAGCCTACTCCATTGGAGGCCTGACAAAGGTAGTATCCGCGGTCATCCTCAAGCACATGTCGGATCAACAGAGATCCATTTGACATGATCTGGATCCGACCAGTTAGGGGGACTGGGTGGTACTGCTGCGGGTTTCCTACGCCTGTTGGACAACACAACGTAAATACATCCATCCATTTTCCACCGCTTGTCCCTCTCAGGGGTCGTGGAGGGTGCTGGAGCCTATCTCAGCTGCATTCGGGCAGTAGGCGGGGTACACCCTGGACAAGTCGCCACATTATCACAGGGCCAACACAGATAGATAACATTTACACTCACATTCACACACTAGGGCCAATTTAGTGTTGCCAATCAACGTAAATACATGTTAAAGCTATAACTTATTTATCATATTCCGTGTTTAATGCAGTGATTATTTTACCTTTTGCATGTTTCCACATGACCTTCGGAGGTGGGTAACCCTCTACAGAGCAGTTGAGCACACCAGCTTTACCGTAGATGCAGTCCTGGTTGTTGGGCTGCACCACAAAACGCGGGGGCACTGAGAGACACAATATCGCAATCAACTCCTTGAATAAAAACAGAGCGTTTTTGAAATAGCTTACAGAATTCCTATGCAAATGAGCAAATAATACAGCTATTATGACTCAATTAATAGTCACGTCATCCTCACCGGTAACGATCAACTGCCGCTCCCAGCTGACAGTAGCGGCGGCATTGCTGGCGATGCAGGTGTAGTTTCCGTTGTGCTTGAGCGTCACCTTGGAGATCTGCAGGGAGCTCATGAACTCTTTGGTTTCGATCGCAACGCCAGAGATGGGGCCCGGCACGATGAGCTGGCCGTCTTTGTGCCAGGTTATACGTATAGGCATGTCCCCGGATGACACCACACAAGCGATGTAGATGAGCTTCCCCACTGAGGTAGAGGGAATGTCGAAGGGCTGGATGAGAGGTGGCACTAAGGAAGAGAGAGGTTGGGATGAATAATGGTAGTTTGTAGAAGTGGCATTCAGGCCATCTGCAGCGATGCTGAGAGAGAAGGTCATTGGCCAGTAGGGCCCCTCTTCTT
Source organism: Nerophis lumbriciformis (assembly GCF_033978685.3). NCBI lineage: Eukaryota > Metazoa > Chordata > Actinopteri > Syngnathiformes > Syngnathidae > Nerophis > Nerophis lumbriciformis. The sequence continues at coordinate 22,956,623 of NC_084556.2, forward strand.
TGCCCCCCTTTAACCACCATCTCCTGTAGCCCATAATAGCTGCTCTGGTTTGGATCCAATTGGCAGGAGGAAGTCATTCCGTTGCCATAGTAATGGAGGTTGGGGTGGGGGTACTACAGCTGAGACATCTAGGGGATTTAATCTAGGCTTCATTATTATTCATCTAATTAAATCAGACACACGCAGGCGCATGCACACACCCTTAAACACCTCTGCAGCTGTCCTGCTACCATCGTTACGTCACTGACAGCGGAATAAATCTATCAGTTTACCCTAATATACAAAATATAACTTTGGACCAGTGGTATATTAGGAAAAAAAATGGTGGTGCACTTGCAACTTTGGCAGACTACACCCAGGGCTGCACCTCCCTATAAGCCAGACCTGGGCAAAATGCGTCCCGCGGCCTGGCAGACATTTCAAAATATTTTTTTTTAAATTTTAACATCAAAACTGTAGCTACCAATAACCTGCTCAGTGGCCTAGTGGTTAGAGTGTCCACCTTGAGATCAAACACCGGCCGAGTCATACCAAAGACAATAAAAATGGGACCCATTACCTCCCTGCTTGACACTCAGCATCAAATTGGGGGTCTAAATCACCAAAAATGATCCCCGGGCGCGGCCACTGCTGCTGCTCACTGCTCCCCTCACCTCCCAGGGGGTGAACAAGGGGAGGGGTCAAATGCAGAGGACAAATTTTACCACACCTAGTGTGTGTGTGACAATCATTGGTACTTTAACTTTTAACTTTAACAATATAATGTGAAGTGCCGTTTTCAAATTACCCTAAGTCCTTAATTATAGAAGTATTCCAATGGTTGGACTCTGCGCTTTTGAGTCATTAAAGTAATCATAGGGACTACGTTACAGAAGCTCCAGGCAGACAAGGCATGAAGCAGAGTAAGCAGGGTTTCTTTACAGAGCAGCCAGCGAGGGACGCGGATGTGAGCGACAGACGCGCAAGCAGATTTCTACAACAAAGTTCTGTTCTGCAGAAAATTTATATCATACCAGGTATGTGGATCTTTTTTATTTTTTGCATTCATCTTTTGCCATGTTTGTTGCATCTTCATTGCATTTTGCTTTATTGCAAAAGATCAATCAATTGAGTAGGTGGTCTGGGAGTGACGCTCATATAGTCTTTTTTGGTCTATTTAAAGTGTTTTGTCATTCATAGTTAATATTGTAAAACCCACATTCTTTGTTTTAATGTACATTCTTGATTTTTATTCAGTAAAAATAATGAAAAATTCCATTCAGTTTTTGGAGGTGTTCTGTCATAACGTTTTGGCATTTTATCAGGCATTATTGTGTGATTTTTTTGTATGTGTGTGATCAGCGTTTATCCCATTTTACGGCATTTTAGGATTTTTCTTCACTAATGCAAAGCAACCTCCACGTGTTTAAAGTGTTCCTTAAAAAGGGACACATACAGCAGGTTGGGTGACACTTTTTACAGCTAAAATACAGTGTCCAAAAACGGTACACAAAGACAAAGTCACAATGCCATGTTTATGTCAATAATCTGGAAAAAAAACTGTGAATATCGTCACACAATCATCAGTCAGTCATCAATACACAGAAATATCTGACTACTAGGGGTGTCAAAAAATTGATTTTAGAATTAATCGCAATTCTTATTTGTAATGATCTTTAATCGATTAAAAAAAATGTCTTCCTTTTTTTTAATTTGTCCTGTCCAGCCACTCAGGCAAATCACATTGTTGATGTAGATGATCATATCTGCTAGAAAAGAGAAGTGTTGTATACTTCTCTTGCCTTATTTGTATTTGCCTTTATTAAATGTTAGGGTAGAACTTTTTTTTTTAACACAACCAGCTTTTTTTAAAGTAATAAAGTAATGTATTTGAGCTGTTTACCTAATGTTTGGAGGAACGTAGTTAATCATAGAACAGGCACCTAATGTTATTGAAAAAGTATTGATTTTGAATCGAGAATCTATTCTGTATCGAATCCTTACACCCAAAAATCGAATTGAACCGGGTGGTGCCCAAAGATTCACAGCCCTAATATACATACATACATATACAGTATATGCGCACACACACACACGCACGCACGCACGCACGCACGCACGCACGCACGCACGCACGCACGCACACACACACACACACACACACACACACACACACACACACACACACACACACACACACACAAACAAGATTGGCAAGAATTTAAATTTATTTCAGACACAAGTGTTTTGAGTTAGGCGCTCCATCACAAAACTAATTAAGCTCGTAAGTTGAGGCACTACTGTATTAGAGGTTTTTTTCTCCAACAGCTACAACACAGCATGCTTGGACCACAAAATCCTTCATGAGATTAATAACATTTTAGGTTGCAGATGTACCATGCAGGGCACCAGTGACCATTTGTTGCCGGCCAGAATTATTCTGGTTCTGTCATTTGTGCTCCATAAAACCAATAACATAATTGGCATATAAACTCGGGCTGTCAAAGTTGCCACTCATAGGATTAATCGCAAAACATTATTGGATTATTCATGTATAAACGCTGATTAATCAATTAATTTATTTTGGCCGCACACGCTCCTTTACCTGGACCACCAATGGTTACCTGAAAGGTGGAGCACATTGGTTTGTGGTCAGTGATCAGGTCAATGCAAACAACAGTGCAAAGATGAGTGAGGAGACTGCTTGCTAAAAAATGTCACTGTTTTCAAGTTTTGAACAAATAAAAAAATTACATTTAAGTAAAAATACAATCATGTATGACATCCTGACAATACAATTGCTTTTGTGTCAAAATATTGGGGTGATTTTCAAAGGTGCACTCAAATAATTTACTTTGCAAAAAGTGTGATCAATCTGATTAAAAAAATTGGATTGTTTGACAGCACTAATACAAACACAATTTTAAACACTCTTTTATTACAGCCAGTATTATGAGAATTTTTTTTTAATAGAAGACTAATCACTAATCTGTATTGAATATAAAATATGCATAGTATAATGATACTTGATGATCTAAATTGGACTATTATCATTGCAGTCTATTACTAATGCTACCCAACACACTGAATTGTAGAAAACTACAGTTATAATTGTATCTGTATGTAGACCACTTGAATTGATTCATTCCACTTACCTTTGACAGTGACATGAACGGTCTGGTTGATTGACACCTGGGGCTGGATCAGAACACTACACAAGTAGGTCCCCTCATCGGCGCCCTTCTGCACGTCCGTCAGTCTTAGGGTGCCATTGTCGAACAACACTTGACGGTGATTATCGGGCAGCTGCATGCCGTCCTTCAGCCACTTGATGGAGTAGTATGGGTACCCAATGACGCGGCACGTTATGTACGTGTTCCTGCCCGCCACTGCGGTCATGTCGCGCATGGGTCTGATTCGGGGTGGACCTGGAGACACGGGGACGAGCGGGAGGGGGTGGCGGGGCAGACACAGTGGTTGGAGAGACGGGCCGATGAGGTGAGGGAGGTCATGGCAGAGCGAGGGAGCAGCCATGGAAACAGAAGGTGAAGCGATACAGGTCGATGGACAGAGTGATTGGGGCAAGTTGAGAGGTAGAGAGGGAGGTTAGTTATGCTCCCTTTGCTAAAATATGACTGAGGATATTTGTATTTATTTCTTATTTTAACCCTACAGATACTGTACGCTATTCTGTAGATCAAAGTTTGTATATGAGGACAAGGCTTGTGCAAAATCACCAACTTGGTTGTCAATCAGGGCTGTCTCATACCCACAGGAGAGATATTGGTAAACAAAAGATACCGTATTGTTGCTAATAAATAGGTGCACAAGACGATAAATCAGTCCAAACACTATTTTTCTCCGTGCGTGAGCATAGTTAGGGCGTATCTTTGATGGTTTGAACCAGGAAGAGGACGATTCTTACCAATTCATAACTCTTTTGAACCTAAGTTCCTTCTAAGCATCCACTTTACCGTGACATACAGCAAATTCGAATAAAATTGAACACAAATTCCCTCCATTTTGAATACTTGGATATAGTTACGAATTCTGGGAAATGTAGTATTTTCTACAAAACATTATATTTAATTATAGGTTTAAAATAAGATGCTTGTATTTCTACTAATTAAAATGTTATGTGTACATGATGTTTACAGTACTATTATCTATGTGAAATATGAAGTCCCTTCTGAATTTTTTTTTTTTTGTGTGGTTGTCGCAGCCTAAAATGCCTGAATTTGCGGCAGCTTTTTTGGTATGTTGCAGCAAAAAAAAACATTTTTTCACTAACATTAAGTCAAATTGTGATTTTATTTGTTATAAATGTTTTAAGTCTTCTTTGTGACCTTAACTACAAAAAGTAGAGGACTTCAACAAATGGAAAACAAAAACTGTATCGATGTTTTATTCATGTTATACCACATACACACAATTAAAAGTATTGTGGACATTAGATGGCAGAAAAAGCACATACGCAGAGCTCATTGTCCAATTTACTGCACTGTATTAATTACGGTATTTTTTGTAACGCTTTAAACCCTGCAGCTTATCAAACGGTGCGGTAATAATGTTTTGTATTCAACACTTAGTTTTCATATTATGCCGACAGAGACACTGAAAAGGTGTTACTGTTTGTTCTAGGGAGCCATCTTTTAGACGAGTTTGCTCAATGCAGGTGCTGCGGGTTGACAATATACTTCCTGTTTCGTGTCAGAAGTATATTTGTCCATAGCGTTTCTGCTCGAAATAATTCTTCATTCATCACTCCAAGCAACGTAAGTAAGTTTTACAATGTAACTAAAACAATGAATACTTACAAAACCGTCCCATGTGTGATGTCTGTAGGAGTGTTTTCATGCATATTTGTACGCGCTATCGTAATGTAACCAAGCTAGCGTCGTTAGCATTAGCGAGTATGCTAACACGTTTACAAGTGTCTGTGTTAGTATTATTAACTTAAAACGGCACTCTTTTTGTGTTGTTTCAGTTACGGGCATTCACCAAAACGTGACCGTGGAGTTTTGAGTCTGCTAGGCAGATTAGTGAGCTAGATGGGTCCATAACAATGACTTGTGTTTTGTTTGATCAGCTGTTTTACTGCCGTGTGACAGGCAACGTTTGGAAACAATTAAGGAATGTAAATAAACATTTACTAAACATTTCATACCGGTCAATACTCCATCTGCAGCTTATTAAGTTAAAGTACCAATGATTGTCACACACACTAGGTGTAGCAAAATTATTCTCTGCATTTGACCCATCACCCTTGATCCTATGACGGTGTGGCTAATATATGTAAAAATATCTACAGTACTTCTACTAAAATTTGGTGGATGTGATGTAAATACCGGTGTGCTCTATAGCCCGGAAATTATGGTAATCACAAATAATAATAGTAACAATGAATTACAATTATAGAAAGAAACGACTTCCTTGTTTTCCACTGTCTGCTCTGTCATCGAGAAGTTGCAGACATTCTCAGTGTATGTTTTATGCTTGGAAAGTGTTTGTCCATCTTAAACATTCAATTATGTTTCAACACATTAATCCCTGCATGTTGGGATCATTTGTGAACTGTTGAGAGCAATCTATAGCGCTAGTGCTGATTTTTGTTGGTAAATGAGAGATATTGAAAGATTATCATTACACTTCAATATATCCCATGTAAATATTGCCTCTTTGCTTAGTCAGCATTGCAAATGAAAATCTGCTTTTAATTGTTTTACACTGGTTAAATAAAGAGTAAATAAATACATGTAAACTAGGAAGTACATGTTTATATACTACACTACCCAGAACACTTAGTGACAGTGCAATAGACAAGGACAGGAAGTAGGCAAAGCAGGAGGACCACAATTAGGATGTATGAGCAATAAATAATTGATATATTGTTACATGTTGCTGTTCTTGCTTTGTCTACCCAGGAAACAAACATACGTTGTGATTAGGCAGTTGAAGTGCAAGTTAGAACACTGCTCAGAGACAAATTTGATTGGCGAAAAATAAGCAAGGAAGTTGCAGGCTTTAGACATAGTTGCAAGGCCTGGCGCGATTGCGACATTGCGAAATCCTTGAGGGACTAAATATGTAAAATAGTTATGTGTGGAATAAACTGTAAATTTAGATTCTGGAATACACCAACATTCTCAACTGGAATTTCATGTAATTTCAATTCTACTTCCTTCAATACAAACTGGAATTGTAATTTGACTTTATGTTTGCAACCTCGGTTGAAATTGAAATTGGGAGACATTCTCAATTCAAATTAGAATTTTGCACTCGCCTGTTGTCTATATTTACATACTGTAGATTGTAGATTTAAGTTCATATGTATTGTAAATTGATATATGTCTATTGTATTTGTGTAGAGTCAGGTGTAGAGTGCATTTATATTGAAAAGCAGACAGGCACCTCTTACGTTTATGCGCGCTTGGTACTCGGCGCTGCCGGCCGAGTTGCGTGCGACGCAACGGTAGACTCCTCCATCGCGGATGAGCGGGTTGCTGACGTTGACGTGGGACACGGTCAGGCCGTCCGACTGGGTGTACTGGCTGGTCTTGTAGGTGGAGTCTCTCACTACAGGCTCGTCGTCTAGCGTCCAGGTGATGGAGGGAGGCGGGGCTCCTTTGGCCTCGCACACGAGGGAGAAAGGCTCGCCGGGGTTCACCACCCGCTCGCTGAAGGACGTCATGATACGAGGTGTACCATCTGAGAGAAAGACAAATGTATGATTTGTCATGTATTTTGTCCTAGTTATTGTCTCTTTCCTACATACCCTCGAGCAGAATGATGGAAAAGTCCTGCGCTGTGTGACCCTTGCGAGAAGCAAAGCATTGGTAGGCTCCAGAATGGAACTTCTGCGCTGCAGTGATCTGTAGTGTGTCATTGTGTTGCCCCTGGATGGAGATGTGCTGGTCGGGGAAGATGGATTCTGTGTTTCGGTACCAGCTGATGGTGTACTCGGGCGAACCTTCTACAGTGCAGGTGAAGAACAGGGTGCTGCTGATGCCAGTTTTCAGGTTCTTGGGGGACAAAGTCACTCGAAGTGGATCTGAAAGAAGAATGTATCACGAAGAAAAATTAGAGACATAAATCACAGATAATTCAACAGAGTGATATTAACACAGTATTGTATACAGTAGCATTTTTAAGTAATTCCATTCAGTAGTCTGCAATTAGGACGGGAGGATATATACATGCACATATGCAAATTGAAAAAACCCATCTCATTGTAATTTAATATATGAATATAGTGTTTTTGTGGAAAAGGTTTTGCAACACTGCAAAATAGAGTAATGCTGAACCTCATTAATTTAATATTTCACTAAAGCAATGTTTATCTTACAAGCAAATGTACATTCAGTCTATTTAGAAATACAGAAAAAGAGTGGTTTCATGATTTTTTATTTACAAAAGGTGTCAAATTGGAGATTTTGGTTATAGTTCCCTCATAAACACTCAAGGACGCAACTTTTCTCAAATGGAGGACGAGCGAATGAGCAAGTGTGAATAAAATAACACGTCCCCAGTGAAGTGTACATCACATTATTCACGTAACTCTAATTCTCAAACGATACTGAAACATTATTACCGTAATTTTTTTATATTAAAAAAAGAGAGTGATACCGAGTCCCTTGATGTCTTGATGTGTGTCACTTTAAGATAAAAAAACAAGTGACTGACACAACTGCTGTATCACTCGGCTGCGATGCGCCAAACTGTGTTTATCAGAAAACACTCTTTTCGGCTCACAGGTGACAGCTCATTGTAAATGAAGTCGAAAGAGTGGCGTGCCGCGTTTGACATAGTTTTTTTTTGTCACCATCATTGATCTAAACAGAACATAAAAAAAAAATCAGAAGTGTAACATAACTTTGATGTAACAGCACCAAATAAGGTAAATGTTCTTCTTTCCTGTATGCTATTTGTCTCACTGGCTGGAGTTGCATATTTTATATTCCTTTTTGTGCAACTTTTGCAGGTCAAATGTAGTTAGTAGATGGTGGATGACCGTTATGAAACAGCAACACAGTATCAGTGCAGTGTCAATATAGCTCGTAAGAGTGCCATACACTCACTGAGGCGTCATTTAGTTTGATCCATTCCTACCAAAAAGTAAAGGATCCTTAGAGACATAGAATATGTGGGATTAAAATGTTATGTCCTTTGGAAGTTGAAAGTTGCCATTATTGGATAGACTAAAATCATCCATGGGAATGCTTGACTTGCTTTCTTTATGTTGTTTTTAGTGTGTCATTAAAAAAATATCCTAGAATGATTCTGCACTTTAACGTGACACCAACGTTCTAATTACCATTTGACCGTGGAGTAACACACAATGTGTATTTAAATTCATAGTGGAGGCAAAAAAGGAAGTGAGAGAACAATCAACGGTGGTGACTCAATCAGTTGGACACACTCATTTAAAAAAGCAGCTGGAAATATCTCTTCACATCTATGTCCATTTGTGCGTGTATGTGCGTGTGTGTGTGTGTGTGCATGGGTGTGTATGATTGTGTACGAATGTCAGTGAGCAATATGGCAGCTGGTGGTGTGTGCTGGGGGGCATCACTGTGCCTTCCAAGCACCGCCCCATCCTGTCAAAGTCACCGAGTGGGCTACCATGATGTGCCCACTGGCAACACTGACCTCTTTGCTAGTCTCTTCCCATCTCATCTTTATTTACTTGTATACTTACACACTTTCACTTTTACTGTATCGTCCTTCCCAACTTGTATTATTGTGTTACTTTGTTCATAATGACATTCTAGTCCAGTCTTGGTGGGATGTCTGGTCACCCTGTCTTTGACCCTTGGTCTCTGGTCTACCTTCATCTTCTTCAGCCTCCTCCTCAGTGATGCTGAGTGGTGCAGGCAGCTGTGTTATGGCTTCAGTCTCAGTGAATTACAGCCCTGTCGCCCATTTTGAGAGCTGACATGTTGGGGCATCATGTACAGCTACACTCACACGTTTGTTACTGACACTCGTGTGTGTGTATGTGTGAAACCAATAGTAGAGGAGTACGTGAATGTGTTCGTCTGCCAGCCAGAAGAGACAGTGTCGTAGTCTCCCAGTGTGTGTGTGTGTGTGTGTGTGTGTGTGTGTGTGTGTGTGTGTGTGTGTGTGGATAGTGTTCACACACCTATTATGTGAAGCTGTCCAGACACTTCCTTTGAGCCGAAGCTGTTGGTGACTTCACATGCATAGTTGCCGCTGTCTTCCTGTCGCAGGTCACTGATGGTCAGGCCTGTCAAACGCCGTGTCCAGCGGGCGTCTGAGGGCAGTGGGCGGCCATCTTTTAGCCAGCGCACAGTAGGGCTGGGGTAACCTCCCGCTATGCAGGGGAGCTCGATACTCTGGCCTGCATACACTTCCCCTCCTTGGAAACTGTCCAGGATGGTGGGTGAGGACTCATTGGGGTCTGGGAAAGAAGAAGTAAAAATTACGACTACAGTTGTTATAAACACAATGTATAACCATTATATATGATAGTGTACACAATATGTGCTGTAAAAGATAATCAATGATAATCAATGAAATAATCAGGTTCGATTAATGAGGTAAGCTCAACTGAAACTGTTTAGTGATCGACCAGCGTAAGTTGAAATACTGTATTTTCTGGACCATATGGCGCAACAGATAATAAGGCGCACTGCTAATAAGCGGGTCAAGTCAGGTCTATTTTCATACAAAAGGATTATAATGCACATTTAAGTAGTAATATATATATTTTTTCTATATTTAGAACATGTCCTTTTGGGCTACATACCATGCAATGGTGGTTCTTTGGTCAAAATGTTGCACAGACTATGTTTTACAGACCGCCTTCAAGCCGCTTTCTGACCATCTCGTCATGTTGCGCCGATTTGTGGGCGTTCTTATTTACGTGCCGAGTTTTTAGCGCTTCCATAGCAAGTCTACTGACAGATATAAGTTAGAACTGTATGTTACTTTGTATTAGAAATGGCAACAGCGAAGGATGAATGTCCCACAACAAGAGTATAGAGAAAAAGAAGGATCTTATTGACTCAACACGGACTACAATGGTGGATGTGCAAAAATGTGGGACTTTTGCACATCAGCAGTTACCAGTAGGTAAGAAAAGTTGGTTTTGCATAATATTGCAAAACAAAACAGCAGATAATATGTCTCTTAATGGGTGCCATTATGGGTATACACACTATGATAATACCCTTAAGTTGAAGCACAGTAGGTCTGACTATGGTAGCAGTAATACTCGACAATCCATCAAGCAGTACGGCTTCGTAGCTTACCAAAGACGTACTAAAACATTTTGACAGATTTTAGAGCGCCGTGTGTAGTCCTCTATATTCTCAATGAAACATCAAAGTTTTGGTGTTGCATGCTGACAGGTACATCCATCCATCCATTTTCTACCGCTTATTCCCTTTGGGGTCGCGGGGGGCGCTGGAGCCTATCTCAGCTACAATCGGGAGGAAGGCGGGGTACACCCTGGACAAGTCGCCACCTCATCGCAGGGCCAACACAGATAGACAGACAACATTCACACTCACATCCACACACTAGGGCCAATTTAGTGTTACCAATCAACTTATCCCTAGGTGCATGTCTTTGGAAGTGGGAGGAAGCCGGAGTACCCGGAGGGAACCCACGCAGTCACGGGGAGGTACATGCTAGCGTAATTTATTTGAACAGGCATCAACCTCCAGTCCACACATATTGCTTATGCGTGACTGCCATCTACTGGTCACACTTATCATTACACTATGTACCAAATAAAATTGCTTTGAGGTCGGTAAGCACAACCAGAATTATTACGTACATTAGATGCATTGGTTTATAAGGCACACTGTCCATTTTTGAGAAAATGTTTGGATTTTAAGTGCGCCTTATAGTCTGAAAAATATGGTAGTAATATGTGTCCGTACAGACCATGTTTATGCGAACCAAAGTTGAAAAGTAAAATCTATTATTTTCTTCACATGCTTGGTCCACTTTTAAAGGGGGTATCACTGACCACCTAAAGCAAAAGGAGCCCACTCAGTGTATAAGCCCACCAATTAAAGACAGCTGTGTCACAAAAATGGCTTCACTACTCATCTCAAAGTAAAGCCTCCAGAGCTGCCAATTATCAGTCAGTCAGCTAGCTACAGGTGTGAAAGCTGTTAGTTTGATCGTTTTAATTTTTCTTTAGCAAATAAGCTAACAAAGCATAATGTTGCTGTTGAAATGTGAGTAATATTAGCACTGCCAAGTTAAATGGTGTGTGTAAAATGTGACAAACACAGCTCATTTGCATTAAAGCTATAGACACATAAAAATGGCTGCTTCCCAGTAAGCTTTACTAAAAGCACAGCTACATTTCACTATTAAGGCTACATTTTGGGCTAAACACTATCGCTAGTTGGCATAGCGATTGTCAGAATAAACCATCCGGTCTTACTCACTAGCAATAGCTTATTGCTATATTGAACAAAAATATATATATGCAACACTTGTTTTAGCTCCCATTTTTCATGATTTGATCTCAAAGATGTAAAACTTTTAAGAGAGACCATGACCCGATGTTGCAGCATGACAATGCACGGCCCCATGTTGCAATAATCTGTACACAATTCCAGGAAACTGAAAACATCCCAGTTCTTGCATGGCCAGCATACTCACCGGACATGTCACCCATTGAGAATGTTTGGGATGCTGTGGATTGGCGTATATGACAGTGTGTTCCAGTTACTGCCATTATCCAACAACTTTGCACAGCTATTGAAGGAGTGGACTAACATTCCTCAGGCCACAATCAACAACCTGATCAACTCTATGCGAAGGAGATGTGTTGCACTGTGTGAGACAAATGGTGGTCACACCAGATACTGACTGCTTTTCTGAACCCCCCACCCCCAACCCCTGATCCCCAATAAAGCAAAACTGTACATTTGAGTGGCCTTTTATTGTGGGCAGCCTAAGGAACACATGTGCAATAATCATGCTCTTTAATCAGCATCTTGATATGCCACAACTATGAGGTGGGATGGATTATCTTGGCAAAGAAGAAGTGCTCACTAACACAGATTTAGACAGATTTGTAAACAATATTTGAGAGGAATAGGTGTTTTGTGTTTATAGTAAAAGTTTTAGATCTTTGAGTCCAACTCATGAAAGATGCGAGCAAAAACAAAAGTGTTAATATTCATAAAATTAAAAAAATAAATAGTCGGATCGACTGTGTATTGAACTAGGAAAAGCAATTTGAGTGTAGCAGTGCTAGTCTGCACCATACAGAAGGAGGAGGAGTACATAACACCAACTAAGGATTTAGAAGTTATTTCCAAACGGCAAACATTTCCATCCATTCATTTTCATCTGCTTATCTGGGTCATGGGGGTAGCAGCCTCAGTAAGTAAGCCCAGACTTTCCGGTGTCCGTCAACCTATTCCAGTTCTACTGGAGCAACATTAAGGTGTTCCCAGATCAGCTGCGAGATATAATCCCTCCAGCGTGTCCTGGGTCTACTCCAGGGCCTTTTTCAGGCTGGGCATGCAAGAAACAACTCATTGGAAGGCGTTCAAGAGGACTAGATCCTAGAGTCACCTTAAAAGGCTACTATCGATGCGAAGGAGCAGCGACTCTACGCTGAAGTCGGCCCGGATGACAAGCTCCTTATTGTGTCCCTAGGTCACTAACCAAAGTTCCTGACTACAGGTGAGGGTAGGAACGTAAATTGGCGGACATTTATGCATAAAAATATGGAGATGCTACTGGGGGTGTGTTTGACGGAGAAGCAGCTCGAAGGAGATACTGTAGAAATCCTGCACTGTAATGACAGGTCAGACTTTGTATATTTGTTTTCCTGTTTTTAGTTTGTTTCTCTTTCATGGCTCCTCCCTTCCTTTTTTGACACGTTTTGCTGTGAGCACTGATTGAGTGCACCTGCCACGATGCGGTGATTAGGAGACTCACCTGCCGGGAGGACTAATTAGAAGGGTTTATGAACCAGTGTTGCCTGCCTTTCGGCACTGGTTTATTCTTTAATGTTCATTTGGTAGCTGCTTAAATGTAAGCTTTCAGTTTCTCCATCTGTCGACTGCCACTTCAGCCACGTCTGTGCTCCCCGTTTTTTATAATATTGCCTAGTACCTAATAGAAGGGACCTTCTGTCTGCTCATTGCCTACCTTCTCTGCATCCTGGGATCGGGCCAACAACCCCAACGATGTGGTACAATAACATGTGCATTACTACTACATAAAACTACTGTAGTTGTTTGTAGTACATTCAATCTATTGTATTGTTTTTAGACAATATATACAAGTTTTTTGTTTTTTCTAAACAGCATGTTACTGCACATATTAAAGTTGTTGTGTTTTGGAAGGGGCAAGCAAATGTTTTGAGTTATGAGCTACATCATAGAACCAATTCAACTCGTAAGTTGAGGTACTACTGTACTATTGTAGGACACCTGAGACATAATTCTTGAAAAATAGCCTAATGTGGGACCCTTAATTCTAATTAAAGAATGAGATACCCTTTTAGGCCTTCTTCACCTCAAAAGTATGCAGCACTGATTACGGATCCAATAAATTCCCTTGAATAGATTCCACAAAGAAAAAGAGAAAATCTTACCCATTACAGAGAGCCTGGCTCCATTGCTTTGGCGCGTCTCCCCGCTGTATTTATGCCTGGTAATGCACCGGTATGTGGAGAGGGCATCCTCCTTTTGAACATCTGAGATGTAAAGAGCGCCAAAGGAGGTCAGCAAGAACCTGTTACCTAAGGAAATCAGTAAAAAAAAAAAACATTAGAAAAGGAGGGACAGAAAGCTTAACATTGTATATAACAATGCTGTCCAAAACTGGAACCTTCTAAAGATGTGGAGGTGACAGCGGCACTTGCACCATTCACAGGTGAAGTGAAATGCTTACAAGGAGCTACAGCAGACATTTCATAGGTTAGCATTAGGACAGAAATAACATGTTTGCAATAACACATAGCAGAGGGATTCCACTGGCGGCCTGAAGGCCATCCGTCCTGGCAATGACACCATTGAACTGGCCCATGAGTTCAGTTCAATATTTGGGAGACAACATTTTTTGCAGCAAATTCCTAAAAACACTAGAGTGCTCCTGTTGTATAGAGGAACTTGGACCACTGTAAACACATTGGCCGATCCTTGCATTGACATTTTAACTTTGCTAGCAAACATAGAACACTGAGAACATAACTGAGGTGTTCCTCTAGACACTCCTTTAAATCCTCTCCTTTTTGGCTGTTACATATTTTTCATCATGTGGGCTATTCAACTGGTCGCCCATGAATTCAGTTCAAAAACTTGTGAGAGGCTCACATTCTTGAAGAAGGTCCCTAAAAACAGCAGAGCGCTCCTGTAACACTGACAGAATAAATAGCTCAAAATCAAATGTCTACCCCGGTCCTTAGCTTCCTGGAAATGTGGCCCCCAAAACTATTTAGTTGAAAATCCCTGACATATAGCATCTATCCTCATGTTAACTCTGAGCTGTGCTTTCTGCACTAGACCCAACAACTAGATGACCAGCATGTACACCTGGTATTTATCAGAATTGATGTTTTAGTAACAAGTGCCATAATTATTGAGTTCCAATAAAAGGCTGCGCAAACATGCTGCACTTATTCACTGCACGCTTTTGCATTCACCACAAAGTACGAGAGGATGTAAATGTTGCAATTTCACCGCAGCCTTTGTTTGCCCCCTGCAAAGAAGCCTTACAGGATAATGAGTACTTTAAGAGCGCTACTCCCACAACATTGACAAGTGGCCTGTCACAACACTTTGACACAGGCAGATAGATGGCGAGATCAGCAGGATGTGTCAAAACCACAATTTCTGTCTTTCGCAGCAGACTGAATTCATCCGATCTGCTGATTCAATCACATGATTTCACCGCGCTGTCTGTCCATCTCCAGCGAGTGGCCTGTGCATGGAATCAATCTATTTTATAGTCAACTCTCATTAGTCAACTGTCGCCCGTCATCTGAGCTGTCTCAGCTCACTTCTCTCGCACCACAGCCTCCTCCACCTCGCAGTCTCCAAGCAAAGTGGCAGACTGAGTAAAATATTAATTACTAAATCACTGTGCTCCCTCAGCTTTTATTCCTGCTTACTTGACAAGCTAACGAGAAATAGAGACAGCATATGTTAAAAGCACAAACACGGACAGACACACACATCAGTGGTGTAAAGGTATGCTATGATCACTGTCAATAGGACCCCGCGCTCCATGGGGTGCACTGTTTTGTGTGAATAAAAACCTGTAAAATTTCAATGAATTAATAACACGGCGCTTCATATGAAATCTTACAGCGAACATACTCCTAGCATATTTCTGCTCCGTCCCTGATAAGAATACAATGGCAAATTTCCCCCTGCAATTCACAAAGTCCCCCGTGGCATGCTGTGTTACTGCTGGGCTTGTAAGCGCAAGTACTGGGTTAGAATTCCAGCCGGACAGGTGTTAAAATGTGTAAATTAATGTTTCAACTTTGTTAAATTTGTTGTTTTGCGCACAAAATATATTGACAATTTATTTCCTATGTATTACTTTAGTAGTATAAAATTAAATTCAAGTTTGATTTTAAAAAGTCAAAAAATTGTTTCACATAAAAAAAAAAAAAGTGTAACACATTTTTGTAATGGGACTATGGGGGTTCAAAATGAAATTTAGTTTGGGGTCCAAATTTAGTCAGGCTGTGTACTTTGGTTTTAAAGTCACGATTAGGTTCAGTTTCAGTCCAGTAAAGGAAAAAAATGCAAAACAACTACAGTACTTAGTTTTTGTGTTTTATAGTTTTGAAAATGAAGCATGAAATAATTGCAGTCTGTGGCAGATGATTCTCTGATAATAAAATAATATAGCATACAGAAAAAATGAAAGATGTGGCGGCCACTTCGATGTGTTTTGTGCATTTCAGATGTTAAAACTAATCTGCTGTAGGCAAAAATGCTATATTATTAGCTATATATGTTATGTGTTATTGGGGACAAAGCAAATTAGTATAATATCTAATATTATATCTCATTAATAACATTTTATTTCAAGAATAAACCACAAGCCAAAAAGAAACCACCGGTGGATATGCCTGATTTTTAGGAAAGTGCACGAGTAACAGTTTGTATTATTTTATTTTCAGTAAATGATACGTCCTTATAGGTGGTAGCCTTGTTCTCTAGCTCTACTGAACAATGGCGGCGCAATACTTATTCACTTGTATTTGTCCATTTGCGTATTTCACCAGGAGGTGAAGTATCAAAGGATAATATTGAGAAGAGAGGGTTTTCCAGCTCTGGTTTCTCCTTGGCAAAAGCGCCAAAAAATATGTATACAGATACTGTTACACACATATTATGCACAGACACACACATGCACACACACTTTAGCTGCAGCATTACATGCAGCACAAAAAGTAGGCTTTTTAAAATGTTGCATAATTTTACATTGTTACATTACACTGCGACAATCTCTGCATGCTATCATAAATACACGCACTGCAAATTATTTGCCACTCACAAAGATGAACATTTTTAATTTGAGAAATTTCCCTAGTTTAAAGAGTTATTTATTTTTAGGTGTTGACTTTACATCATAATCTTAATTTTAGCATGAATATTTATTTTGTCTATTCTAGTTAAAAACTGTTAAAAAATAGAAACTAACTATTCAAATACAGAGATATGTTGGCTTTCCCTACATAGAAAATCTTGTTTAAAGATTCTGCAACATCTTGAAGATGCTTAATTTAAGAATTGCAAGTTGAATAATGTTTGTTTTCAGAATAAAATACTTATTTCTATCTTAAAATTCCTGCAGATTGCTAGATAAACAAATCTTAAATCAGGATTTCTTATCAAGTAAAATTGACTAGCTGCATGGACAGATAATTTCACACATTTAAAAAAAAAAATCAAAAATTTTGTCTTTTTATCTTTTATTTTGTCAGCTGTTTTTTGCAATGTCTAGTCTGACCTGCAATGTGACTCACTTAAATTTTCTGTAAGAAAACATCCCAAATGTCTTCTTTTAGTGAATTTAAATAAAGTAAACATGATCTTGGTATCATGTCCATCAGAGGACAACAGCCATCAGGATTGTTGTGCTTTTCATAGCACAGAGAATTAAGACCCAAACGTGGCAAAAATTACAACATGTGTTCATCTACATAAAACTCTGAACTATTAAGGCTTACTTTGGTTTACTGCACACATTTTTAAACAACATAAATGGCTCTTGAAAGAGTCCATCCATCCAGAAAGAAGCTCTTTTGCCTCTAGGAGCGCGGACATTGTTGCAATTTAGCAAGAGGTCTACTTGAGCTATAATAAAACCCATTAGTGGCAAAGAAAACATTTCTAAAGGGGAAATATCGGAATTTGTAATCATATTACAAGTACAGCACTTTAATTGTAAATTGATTGTTATTTTCTCCTTTTCATCGCCAAAAATGCAGTTGAATTTCTTTGTTTTACAAACTCTGTTGTTGACTAAACCTATCAGGCACTTGAAGGAAAACAGCTAAATAATCATTAAATTACATTTAAAAAATTACCACTGTGCTATAAGAGGTCTTCCAGTTCATTTTACATGCCCGTGACCCCACACACACGCACTGCCACAGGGACAAATAATAATAGTAACAAGGTAAATTGAATTATGAATCTGTAAGAGGAAAACAATGGAAAAAATCCAACCAGTGTCTATAAATAGGATGCACACAGTAGCCCCTTTTAGTCCACGATTGTGTGTCTGTGTGTGCACTGAATGTGAGCACGAGCGTTAGCAGCAGCCACATTTTTCCACATGCAAATGAAGGCGTCGGCGCAAAGATAACGAGGCCCATATTTCCACCTCCTCTGTGAGCCCATTATTTATTGATGTTCTGCATCTTTCCCCCACGCTTCCTCCCTCCCTCATTCCCTCCCTCCTTCCTTCACACGTTCTCCATCCTGTCCCTGTTGCTAGGGTCTTCTCACTGCCGTCCTCATTCTGTTTTGGTGTGATTTCAGCAATTATTAAAGCTCAACGTTCTACGTTATCAGAGACAAAACAGGGAAAGCACACATTGTGTAGCTGCAAGGTGGTAAGGTATGAAGTAAAGGAAGTTTACTGGAAATTAAAAAAAACAAAAACTATTAATATTTAGTTGCTAAATAATAACAAGGTATTTCCTATTTCGTAACCATTCAAACAAACATGCAGTCCTATTTTTTTTTATTTTTGTTGGTGCATAACGTTTAGCCAAACCTTTATGTCTCAGATAAAAAAAACATTTTAAAGTACTTACAATTACCAGGAGTATGAGTACAAGCAAATTTGTGGTACAATTGACAGCTTCTGTACCTTTGACTGAACAATGTAAGAAGCTATTTCAAGCTACAAATTATTCAGATGTCCATACTTGTCGAACAAGTGCACTTTGGCTGACAGGCCAGTTGTAAATACTCTGGTCTATTAAAGAGTTTACGCTTATTTTACAGATGTCCACAATGCATTTATTGCTCTTGCTTGCACTGTAGAACACTGACACACTATGAAAACTATAAATTAATCAAACGTTATTTGTAAAGCCCCTTACATCAGCTACAGCTGACCCAAAGTGCTAGACGGCAGTGCAAAAAAGACAGAGCTTAAAATAGGAGGACATAATAAATATAATAACACAATAGAAAACTAAGTTAAAATTCATGAAAGTGTCATCGTAATTTTAAGTACCAAATACAGTATGTTTTAAGTTTAGTCTTGAACAAATGTACATATGTGATGGTTCATACTATTCCAAAGTCTGGGACCAACTACAGAAAAAGACCTAGAGTTTATATCTGGACCGAAGAACCTCCAGCTGTTGTTGGTTGACAGACCATACATCTCAAACGGGGCGATGGACGTTTAAGAGTTCCCACAAGTAAAATAGAGAACTGGAGCAGTACCATTAACTGCCTTAAAGACATTAAAAGTTTAAAATCAACTCTAAAACAGACTAGAAGCTAGTGCATAGATTGCAAAACTGGAGTTATGTGTCGAGTGTGCAGCATTTTGTACCAGCTGAAGACGATTTATGGAAAACTGGGTAAGACCAACATACAGAGTGAGAACTGATTAAAGCATGGGTATCCATTTCAAGATCTCGTTTGTTGACAAATGGCTTTTTTTCAGTCAGAAAGCACAACTGACAAAAACTCTCTCTAACAACAAAGTCAATTTGTTTGGCAATATTCAGATTGTTGTCCAGATTAACACCCTGATTCTTTACCACAGGTTTGCAGTAGTGGGCAAAGAACCCCAGCATTAAGGAGAATAATAATACATTTGACCTATAGGGCGCCTTACGAGGCACCCAAGGACACCTTACAAAAACAAAATAATAAAATCAAAATAACAACAACAACAAAGACATAACATTTACAGTGGCTAAGCAGTCAGGAATAGGTGTGCTTTGAGTCTTGATTTAAAAAGGGAAATTGAGTCCATATTGCAAAGTTCTGGTGGTAGTGAGCTCCAAAGATGAGGGGCTGAGCGGCTGAAGGCTCGGGCCCCCATGGTGGATAGTCTATATAAGGGGACAGTGAGATGGAGGAATGACGAAGATCTTAGGGAACGTGAGGGCATGGCGACGTGGAGCAGGTCAGAAAGATATGATGGGGAAATGTTATAGATAGCTTTGAAAGTGAGGAGAATTATTCAAAATTGGATACGGCGTTTGATGGGTAGCCAGTGGAGTTGCTGCAGAACAGGGGTGATGTGCTGAATTGAAGGGGTTCTGGTGATTATCTGGGCAGCAGAGTTCTGGAGAAGCGGAAGTTTGTAAAGTAACTTTTGAGGGAGACCAAACAGGAGAGATTTGCTATAGTCCAGGCGAGAGGTGACAAGACTATGAACCAGTATGGCAGCAGTATGTGGGATCAGGGATGAGCTAAGGTCATTACTACTACTCAGTGGCCTAGTGGTTAGAGTGTCCGTCCTGAGATCGGTAGGTTGGGAGTTCAAATCCCGGCCGAGTCATACCAAAGACTATAAAAATGGGACCCATTACCTCCCTGCTTGGCACTCAGCATCAAGGGTTGGAATTGGGGGTTAAATCACCAAAATGATTCCCGGGCGCAGCCACCGCTGCTGCCCACTGCTCCCCTCACCTCCCAGGGGGTGATCAAGGGTGATGGGTCAAATGCAGAGAATAATTTTGCCACACCTAGTGTGTGTGTGACAATCATTGGTACTTTAACTTTTTAACTTTAACTTTAATATTGCGTGGATGAAATTAAGCAGACCCGGTAATGTTGTTTATGTGGGCTTGAAAAGGGAGTGTGCTGTCGAGGATGACACCCAGACTCTTAACTTGGGTGGAGGGTGAGACGGAGGAATTGCCGAGAGTGATGGACAAGCTGTTGGTTTTGGCTACAATGGCTTTTGTACCTACAAGTAAGATTTTGATTTTATTACTGTTGAGTTGGATGAAATTTGATGAGAACCACTGCTTGAGTTCATTGAGGCAGTCTGTAAGGGAGGAAGGAGGAAGAGAAGTAGTGGGTTGGGTAGAGAGGTATGGGTATCATCCACATAACAGTGAAAATCTATTTTAAATTTACAGAAAATGTTGCCAAAAGGTAGATAGTAGATTATGAAAAATAGAGGACACAGTACAGAGCCCTGGTGCACACCAGAGGAAACGGGAGACACAGGGTATTTGGATGAACATAGTTTAACAAGTGAGTGCGGTCGGAGAGATATGATCTAAACCAGGAGTAGGGAACCTATGGCTCTAGAGCCAGATGTGGCTCTTTTGATGACTGCATCTGGCTCTCAGATAAATCTTAGCTGACATTGCTTAACACGATAAGTAATGAATAATTCACTGGTAATCACAGTGTTAAAAATAACGTTCAAAATATAAAACATTCTCATGCAATTTAATCCATCCATCTGTTTTCTACCGCACCTGTTCAAGAAGTCGCATTAATGGTAAGAGGTATTTTATTTATTATTGGTTAGCTTCAGAATAACAATGTTATTAAAAAGAATAAGAGACTTGTTATACTACTAAAAATACTAAAAATGTTGGTCTTACTTAAAAATGCACGCATTTAGTTGTATTCAGTGTTAAAAATTATTATATGGCTCTCACGGAAATACATTTTAAAATATTCAGCTTTCATGGCTCTCTCAGCCAAAAAGGGTTTGAGTTTGAGTTTGAGTTTGAGTTTATTTCGAACATGCAAGCATACATGATACATCACAATTTCCAGTTTCTCTTTTCAACATGTTGGAAAAGGAGTAGGAAGAAGCAGAGCTTATTTAATCCTACCCCTTTTCTTTTGCATAACAGTTGCTAAAACTTTTGTTCACTTCCTGTTCTCAATTTATTCACAATATACTCCATAAGTAATCACAATAAAAATAAATAAATAAATAATAATTGGTGAAGTAAGTTATATTTCATATGATGAGATAAGTAAGATTATTTTGAGAGTGAAAGAATGGATTATCATGGTTCTTCTTCTTTGTAATTTGTAAACACTTCAAGTTTGAAGAGTTTCTTGAAGTGGATCATATTATCAATCAATCAATTAATCAATCAATCAATGTTTATTTATATAGCCCTAAATCACAAGTGTCTCAAAGGGCTGCACAAGCCACAACGACATCCTCGGTACAGAGCCCACATAAGGGCAAGGAAAAACTCACCCCAGTGGGACGTCGATGTGAATGACTATGAGAAACCTTGGAGAGGACATTAGTACATTGTTTGATTGCTTTGCTTAATCCATTCCATAATTTAATTCCACATACTGATATACTGAAGGTCTACTCAGTGGCCTAGTGGCTAGAGTGTCCGTCCTGAGATCGGTAGGTTGGGAGTTCAAACCCCGGCCGAGTCATACCAAAGACTATAAAAATGGGACCCATTACCTCCCTGCTTGGCACTCAGCATCAAGGGTTGGAATTGGGGGTTAAATCACCAAAAATGATTCCCGGGCGCAGCCACCGCTGCTGCCCACTGCTCCCCTCACCTCCCAGGGGGTGATCAAGGGTGATGGGTCAAATGCAGAGAATAATTTCGCCACACCTAGTGTGTGTGTGACAATCATTGGTACTTTAACTTTAACTTTAACTTTAAGTGTTGTACGTGCGTACAAATGTTTTAAATTACATTTTTCTCTAAGATTATATTTCCCGACCTCTGATCCAAACCAATGAAGGGGTGTGTTTGTGATGCCAATATTGTGAAGTCTATTTGGGAGGACAGTGTGTGAAATGGTATTGAAGGCTGCAGTGACACCTAAAAGGATGAAGATAGTGAGAAGACCAGAATCAGCTGCCAGGAGGAGATAGTTTGTGATTTTTACGAGTGCTGTTTCAGTGCTGAGCAGGGGGCGGAAAACCAAACTGGAATTGTTCATATAGGTTATCTCACAGTAAGTGGAAGTGAAGCTGGGAGGAGACAGTTTTTTGAAGGATTTTTTAATTAAATGGTAGATTTGAAAAGGGACGAAGATTATTACAATTATTTGGATCTAAGTCAGGTTTTGTCAGAATTGGTGAAATGGCTGCTGTTTTGAAAGCTGAGGAAACAATTCCAGTGGTGAGAGAAGAATGGATGATATTCGTGATGAGGTGGATCAGTGAGGGGAGGCAGACTTTCACCAAAGAAGTTGGGAGGGGATCTAAATGACAGGCGGATGGCTTGGATCGATGGATAAGTGCAGTAATGTCCAACTGAGAAGCCAGTGAAAACGAGAAAATGAATGGATGAGGGAGGCAGGGAGGGTGTACTGTAGCTGAGGGAAAGGAAGTTGCTGGTGAATCTTGGTAATTTTGGAATTGAAAAATTGCATAAGGGAACAACAAAAAACGGACGAGTCCATTTGAGAGCAAAGTGAATGCGGTGGGTTTGTTATTTTGGCGAGAAGAGAAAAAAGTATTAAGGAGTTGCCTTCATTAGAACTGATTAAAGATGTATAGTGGGATGATTTGGTGTTGTTCAGACAGTCTTTGTAATGTTGAAGGTATTGGATGTACATGTCCTTGTGTATAGTGGGTCCAGTTTTTTGTAGCGACGTTCAAGTTGGCGTCTCTTGGTTTTTAATTTGCGCAATGTGGCAGTAAACCAGGGTGCAGAGTTGGTGAAAGAGACAGTTCTCTCTTTCACTGGAGCCAGCAAGTAGATGATGAAAATTATTGTAGTAAGTGACCAGTTCATCGGCAGAGGAAAGAGAGTCTATCCTGGGGAGGTTGTCAATGGTGGTGGAAAGAGCGTCAGAGTTGATGTCCTTGATTGTGCGAGAACAAATATTACGGGGAAAGGTAATTATAGAAAAACTTAATTTGACAGTGAAAGATACCAGCAGGTGATCGGAGTAGGGTAGTGAATTGGAAGTTGCATTGAAAACATTTACACCTGAACAGCAAACCATATTAATAAGCGTGTGTCCTTTACAGTGAGTGGGGAAGTTGATGTTCTGCTGCAGACCAAAGCTTTGGAGACAGGATGAAAAATCACTGGAGATTGTATTACTAGTGCTGTCCATGTGAAAATGTAAATCCCCCAGCAGTACAATAATAGGGGGAAGTGAAGAAAGATGACTGAGAAAAGCAGAAAAATCACTTATAAAATCTTTGTTATATTTTGGTGGTCGGTACACTGCAGCAATGATTGTGGGAGTAGGTCCAGATATTTGCAAAACTGTGGATTCAAAGGAGCAGAAGGTGGGAGAAGACTCCGACCAGTGAGACTTTCAACTTCTCGCAACAGATTATCGAGAGGTTTGGAAGTGTTAACAAACTCGGGAGGAGTTGCGTCGTTAAGGTCTGTGAAATCATTGAGGTGTTGGCATGTTTCTGTTAGTCAAATTAAGTCCAGTTTATGGTCAGTAGGGAGATCCTGGATGAGCTGACCTTTGCTTGTGAGTGAGCGGATGTTAAGAAGACCGAAGATGGCGCTAGCACTGTAATTTTAATGGCTTGGGTTAGCTGACCTAGCTAGGCAGGCTAACACTTTGTGGTTGACTCCCAGGCCAATGTTCCGTGGCGGGCGGCAAGTTTTTGACCAAATAGATTTCATTGGCATGTTGTCACTGTGCTGGGGGTTTCTGCGGGACCCACCGTGGATGTACCTTCGGCAGGGCTGGTAAGCTATGTCAGGGTGACGATGAAGCGTCATTGGCTGCGGACGAAACAACCGAGAACGGAGTTGCAGGAACTCAGCAATAGAATATTGGATATGAGCAGTCACCGGAGAGTGGACATTGATCATATAACCCGCCAATACAACTCAAACACCTGCACAACACACTCAATCCCACAGCCCAAAGTACCGTTCACCTCCCCAAAGTTCATACAGCACATATATTTCCCCAAAGTCCCCAAAGTTACGTACGTGAGACTTTTTGAGACTTTTATTAGTAGGTTGCACAGTGAAGTACATATTCCATACAATTGACCACTAAATGGTAACACCCGAATACGTTTTTCAACTTGTTTAAATTGATTCATGATACAGATATATATAGATATATACTATCATATATACTATCATCATAATACAGTCATCACACAAGATAATCATCAGGGTGCTGCGGGGCATTAAACTGCATGCGTTTCTCACTCTTTCCTGTCTCTCCTTCTCACAGAGACTTTAAAACAAGCGCACCTTCTTACATACTGTCACGTGAGCAACGTCACAGGCTCCCGCGGAGCGAGAGGTAGCAACATGGTAACGTTAGCTGTGATGCTAACAGCTAACGGTGTGGTTTGAGTGGTAATACAAGAGAAAGAAAGTGCAAATCTGGTAACAAATGGAGAAATGGAGGAAGAATTAATTCCCAAGAAAAACAGCACGGGGTCCATCGTCTGACGGTGGTTTGGCTTCAAGCGGGAATATGTCTTTACATCATGTCAACATCTCCGTTCGGTGCCACACCAACTAAATGCTGAAGCAACTATTTCCACTTCAACACCGTAGGACATATACTATTTGATATGCAGCTCATTTTTATGTGACACTTATTGAAATATCTTGTGTGTCATCATGCACAAAAGTGCACTTATAGCTTGTTTTAAAATGTCTCTGACAATCTTGCACTTTCTGTTTTGAAATGACATGAATGTTTGTGCCACTGCCTAATAACTGTTTAATAAATACAGTTTTGCTAAATTGACTTACCGGTAGTTGTGATTTCCCTCTCTGCATGAAAGTTTAAAATGAGCATATATTAATGCAGTATGAAGAAGAATGTTTTAATGTAGACACATAGAATCATCATACTGCTGTGATTATATGCATCAAGTGTTCATTCAAGGCTAAGGCAAAATATCGAGATATATATCGTGTATTGCGATATGGCCTAAAAATATTGAGATATTAAAAAAAGGCCATAACGCCCAGCCCTACTTACAAGCAGTTTGTTTGGTGGCAGAAGAAAAGTTCAAGAAAAGTTCAATTACGGTTCTAAGATTGTTTTGTATTGACTTTTTTTCAAATTGTTGCACAGCAGCTAAATGAACACTTAGCGTCCGACAATCTCTGTGAACCCTTTCAGTCCGGTTTCAGGGAAAATCACTTTACGGAGACAGCGCTCACAAAAGTGACTAATGATCTATTGCTAACTATAGATGCTGATGTGTCATCCACAGAGTTGGGACTAACGCGTCATAAAGTAACGCGTTACTGTAACGGCGTAATTTTCGGCGGTAACTAGTAGTCTAACGCGTTATTTTTTATATTCAGTAGCTCGGTTACCGTTACTACATGATGCGTTACTGCGTTATTTTACATTATTTTGTATATAGTATCGGCTAGAAACGGAGAAGATCTGAGTGTGTTTTATTGAAAAGCTGCGGTGTCGTCCTTCTGATTCTTCCTGTGTCACAAGGAAGAGAAGAGGCGCTGTGTGTGGGGCGGGGGGGGGGCGTGTCTGTGTTTACTAACAAGACATCATGGCGGTTCCAAAGCCCATTTTCTTAACATGGAGATATCCTCACTACTTTTCTTTTGTCGAGCACAAAGAAAAGAACATTTTAGTTAAATGTAAGTTGTGTCTTGGATCAAAGATCCTATCTACTGCCCAAAACAGCAAATCAAATCTGCTGAAACAGCTACAAAAGCAACATGCTTCGACGAAGCTAGTAAAGAGAGACACAGACTCCGATGCCACTTCACCACCACCTAAGGATTTTAACGGAGGGACTGCTAGCCAGGACAACATTGATAGAGCTATTGCAGCGTATGTGCTAGAAAACATGCAGGCTATTTCTACAGTGGAGTCACCCGCTTTCAGGCAGCTAATTAGCATGATATCGGGCATCAAACAGCAAATGGCACGGAGACCATGTTCCAAGTACCTGGACAGTGAGTACATAAACATGGAAAGCAAGCTAAAGAAGACACTCCAAACTCTGCCTCTGCTCATTATTCAGCACTGAAGGTACACACACTCTGTCAATTCTCTTATATACTCTTTCATTCCAGACTTCTAGAGTGTTTGATTATCACATCACTCTAAATGTATAGACTATAAAGTTCACATACATAAAGAGGGATCCTAGTGGGACAGGCCAATCTTTCCTTATCTCTAAACTAAAACTGGGGAAATGCGTAGAGTGTTCTGGGCTCCAGTACAGTGTTGATCTCCTGAAGACATGATTTTATTTCACAATTCCTTGAGAGAAAAAAACACCTGGTTAGGCGTGTGTATAGCAGTATGTGTGCGGTATATAGTGACATGACATATAATCATGTCATGTGTGCCTTCCTCGGGTGAAGCCAAGTTTACAGCTATGTTGTGACATGTTGTTATTATGCGGTTTGTTACTTATGTATGTTATGTTACAGCTATTTAAAATAGTTTTGTCAATTTGTTCTGGCCCAAAATAAATTGGCCCTTTGAAACATATCTTTGTCTTTGTGTGTTGTATGTAGACCACATTGCTTAGCAGAGTTCAGTGATGCAAATGCATGTCAAGTTGATCAACAGATTGTATTATTCTCCAGTGCAATAACAGTACTGAAATGAAGGCTAAAAGGGCATTAATGGGAGCCTTAAAAAAAAAAAAAAGAAGTAACTAAATAGTTACTTTTCACAGTAACGCATTACTTTTTAGTGTAAGTAACTGAGTTAGTAGCTGAGTTACTTTTGAAATAAAGTAACTAGTAACTGTAACTAGTTACTGGTTTTCAGTAACTAACACAACACTGGTCATCCATGTTGCTGCTACTTGATCTCAGCGCTGCTTTAGATACCGTCGATCATAACATTATATTAGCACGTGTTAATACATGTATTGGTATGTCAGACTTAGCCCTTTCTTGGTTTAATTCCAATCTTACTGACAGGATGCAGTGCGTCTCCCATAACAATGTGACCTCGGAGTATGTTAAGGTAACGTGCAGAATTCCACAGGATTTGGTTCTTGGCCCTGCACTCCTCAGCATTTATATGCTGCTTCTCTGTGCCATCATATGCAAATACGGTGTTAGCTTTCACTGTTATGCTGATGACACCCAACTCCACATGCCCCTAAAGCTGACCAACTCACCAATTTGTAGTCATCTGGAGGCGTGTCTAAATGAAATTAAACAATCAATGTCCAAAAATGTTTTGTATCTTCACGCTAAGAAAACAGAAATGTCCTGCTGGACACCGACACTTATTTAATAATACCACCTTAACATTTGTCAACAAAACAATTATACAAAGCGACTCGGTAAAGAATCTGGGTATTATCTTCGACCCAACTCTCTTGTTTGAGTCACACATTAAGACTGTCACTAAAACAGCCTTCTTTCATCTCCATAATATGGCTAAAATGTGTCCCATTTTGTCCACCACCGATGCTGAGATCATTATTCATGTCTCCGTTACGTCTCGTCTTGATTACTGTAACGTATTATTTTTGAGTACCTCTATATCTAGCATTAAAAGATTACAGTTGGCACAAAATGCAACTGCTACACTTCTGACAAGGACAAGAAAGTTTGATCATAATACTCCTATACTGGCTCACCTGCACTGGCTTCATGTGCACTTAAGATGTGACTTTAAGGTTTTACTACTTACGTACAAAATACTAAACAGTCTAGCTCTACCCTATCTTGCTGATTGTATTGTACCATATGTCCCGGCCAGAAATCTGTGTTCAAAGAACTCCGGTTTATTAGTGATTCCCAGAGCCCAAAAAAAGTCTTCTGGCCATAGAGTGTTTTCTATTCGGGCTCCAGTACTCTGGAATGCCCTACCTATAACAGTTAAAGATGCTACCTCAGTAGAAGCATTTAAGTCCCATCTTCAAATAATTTATACACCCTAGCCTTTAAATAGGCCCCTTTTTTAGACCAGTTGAACTGCCGCCTCTGTTTTCTGCTCTGCCCCCCTCTTCTGCGTGGTTATCAGGTGGCCACGAATCAGTTTCCACGGAAGATACATTAGCTGTTCCAAGCCGGGATCCAGAGTGGACCACTTCTCTGCGCATCAGTTGGTGATGCCTCTGCACTGCCAACTTTTCTACATGCAAGAGGATCGCCTTGCTTACCTCCCTATGGACGAGGCTCTTACATTATTAACTGTATCCACTCGGCATCCATTGCACCGGTCACCCACCCAACTGCGGTCCTTCTACGGTTTCTAATTTTTCCTGTTGGGTTGTCTTTTCTTGCCCGGATGTGGGATCAGATCTGAGGAAGTTGTTGTAGTTTGTAAAACCCTTTTAGGCATTTGTGATTGAGGGCTACATAATTAAACTTTGATTGATTGATTGAAAAACACCATAGCCAATTATGCAAATTACGTAATTTATAAATAGACTGTAGTTATGTGGGAAAGTATGCCAATGTCAGGCTATTTGATAAAAATCATCTTCGGCTCTCTAGAAAAAACAAAACATTTTTGATAAAGATTTAACAAAAAGGTACAGGTATGGGTATGACTATAAAAATCTAATATTGATACCTTCACTTATATAATTAATTTAGTTGTTTGCTTTTAGCCCAATGATTTTTTATGCCACGGTTGACTGTAATAGAGTAGGAGGCACTCCTCACTGTCTATTTCATAGACATCAATATGAAATATCTAACTTCTACCCAAGGCGTGAAAGTCGCTGCATTATTAATCGTAAGTGTGCATTTGCAAAAACACTTTTGGAGTGTATTGAAAGAAAATAGCACAAAAGACTATGCACCTGATCTACTAAAGGTTTGTTTGTGATATAACACGTCTAAACTTGATGGCACACGCAAAGCTGATCTACGAAGCTCGTGCACAGAGGATTGCGTCTCTTAAATCAATCAATCAATGTTTATTTATATAGCCCTAAATCACAAGTGTCTCAAAGGGCTGCAAATGAGCAAAATAGATAGCACAATCCATTTAGCGTATCTGTCAGACTTCATATGCAGAATATTTGCTGATTATTAGAACAGCCACAATACTGAGGGAAAAATATGCAAATATGATCATTTTAGCACACACGTTGTGAGTTATCAAGACTAAAACAGTTTTGAGTGTATATTTAGCAGATTATTCACATGTGAATAATGCTGTATAATAGACTGTATTTATATTATTTACATGTAAAAATACCTAAGTGTTTATTGTCTATTGTGAGTGAACTGTGGTGCTGAATTTCCCCCAGGGATCAATAAAGTACTTTCTATTCTATGTACAGTGTTTGTGCAAACTGGCACAGTTTCGAAATGGCAGTGAGAGAGAAAGCGATTGCGCTGAAAAGGCAGGGACAATATTCCGTCTGTGTACGTGTCAGAAATAAAAATATTAGATATCAATAAATCATAATAATAATGATAAATCATAATAAATCATATTAGCAATATAATTTGATACTTTTATAACTGCTAAATGACTTAATGGGCTGATTAATTGTTTTGCTGACGTTAATTTTTTCATATAATAAATATCTCCTATATGAAAATACGTCCTGCATTATGTCTGCAACACTTTTGCACTTGTTATCAGAAGGTATTTTTCTACCGCAGGAACCTTTACAGGAACGTTCTGATTTACCCGGTTAAATAAAGTAACCCCAGTGTTTCCACTAAAAACTGCCCGGTTAGGTCTAGTTACTCATGGACTATTTTTATTACCTAGTAGTGAGGTGGAACCTTTGGAGGTTCCCAGGAACCATAGAGGGGCGTACTGTGTTGTCGAACGCTAATTGGTTGAACACTGTTTGGGCATTGTTTAAGATTTGTATTCGGAATTTCAGTCGCCATTACAGTATGGAAGGACAACTTGTTTATTTCTGATTTATTGTGTGTTTCTTACCAACGAAGAGAAAAAAGAACAAAAGGAACTTTGGGCTTGCAGGAACTGTTGTAGGGCATCTGTGTGCTGAAGAACACTGATTAGTGGAAGTATCTTGCAGTGTTTATACCCAGTCGGAGTCTTAAATTTGAAGTATGCAGTTTAATGCTGTTTATTCATTTTTACAAACTTAATTTCAATACGTGAAACTACGGGAAGTGGAGTGACTGTTTTAAACATATTTAAAGAGGAATATCAAGTATTCAGCCGGACTTCGAAGCGGCGAGGCGAACTGATAACTGGGACACCGACATTGTAGTTTGAAGGGAACTGTGTATTGAACGACGAGTGGAACAAAGGTAAATAATATCAAATATTCACTTTTGACTCATGTAAAAAAATTTACATGTTGTAAAAGTAGCCAGTGACACGCTATTTGTGTAGTTTTTTGTCTCAACCCGAGTGAACCGAATGTTAATGCTAACAGGCTAATGCTCAATCTGATGTGTTTATATTGTTGCCATGAGATAAACACTGGCATTTATTATTTATGTATTGTTGTTATTTACAGCTGAAATAGACCATTAGGAATCGCCTGACCCTCATGAATTCATCATTTACTGAGGGGACGACTTTCTGACTGTTGGACACTGTGGACAAAAGCCTGAATTTGCTTGTAAAATCTGGTACACTTTGTTTTTAAATCATATCGTTTTATATATCATTGCTTTGTATTTCATTTACTTACACTTAAGTAAAATAAATTTGATCTAACATTGTCTGTTTATTTACATGGTATCAGGGTAGAAAAATAATTTACCATTCATCAACCTGATTTGTATAAAATACCTTGAAGTAGGGTTGTACGGTATACTGGTACTAATTAAGTATCGCGGTAGTAATGAATCATAAATGGTACTATACCGCCGCTAAAAAATACCGGTTCCCTTTTTATTTTTATTTTTTTTACGGCATGATGGCGCGCCGTCGTCACACCGTGACATTGCTGGTTTTACGAGCAGAGGAGCATGTTCGGCAACGCTCACGCACGGAGTACTTAAAAGTAGACACGGTGTGTAGACAGAAAAGGGAGAACTCTGTCACTAAGATTTGGTATCGGAAATTTTTTTTTACATCGTAGAAAAAGTTGTATTCAAGATTCAAGATGATTTATTGTCAATTCTTAACATGCACAAGACACATAAGAACTGAAAAGTATATTTTCGGCACAGTCCCACTAAGAGCAGACATACGTTACAGGGAGACAAGACGAGACCACCGACGGCGCAGCCATTTTTACGGCCCTCCTTAAAAAAAGGTGAGAAAAAGGTGATATTGGGAAAGGGGGGGAAGAGTAAAAAAATATCAGTCAAAGGCCGGATCCACAAGAGGGGGTCTAGACTGAGTCCAAGGGAAAAAAACTCATTTGCAATGCAAACATGAACACGTTACATTTAGTCACAACAAACTCGCAACAGAGGGAGGGGGAGTTGGAAGAAACAAGCAGTGGTGAAGGCGTTGGTTGAGGAAGGGGCGGGTGCGTGCATGTATGCCCAATTAACTTGGGTGCAGCCAGGCTCCCCCGAACCTCTTTTCCTTGTCGAAAAGACTTTGTCAATTACGTCGAGAGTCCAGCTGATCATATCCATGTTTGATGTTTAGATTTGAGGACAGCGCAAAGAAAGAGGCTTCAAAAAAGTTCAGACAAGACAAAAACGAAGAGAGCAAGCAGGAAAGGAGGGAGCGGAGAAAAATGCGACCACCCTCACCAGAGGCAAGACAGAAAGGCACCGAAACAAGCTTTGGCAAAAATTTGGCATAAATACAAACATTGAAAAAATACAATCTTTTTGGTGGATGTTTTTGATGTTTTGAAGTTTTTATGATTGCCTCTCTTTTTACGATTTTGTTTCTTTTTTTCGGTTTTGCTTCTTTTTTTTTACGGTAACAAAATAATGACAGTGTTTTAGCATGAGGGGTGGGGGCCTGTGGGCTGGGCTTATAACAAGTTTACCCGGAAGCAGTTTTACTGGACTCTAACAACACTGTAGAAGAAGAAAGGCGGACCATCCATCCATCCATCCATCCATCCATCCATCCATCCATCCATTTTCTACTGCGTGTCCCTTACGGGGTCGCGGGGACGCATTCGGGCGGAAGACGGGATACACCCTGGACAAGTCGCCACCTCATCACAGGGCCAACACAGATAGACAGACAACACTCACACACTACGGCCAATTTAGTGTTGCCAATCAACCTATCCCCAGGTGCATGTCTTTGGAGGTGGGAGGAAACCGGAGTACCCGGAGGGAAACCACGCAGTCACAGGGAGAACATGCAAACTCCACAAAGAAAGATCCTGAGCCCGGGATCGAACCGAGGACCTTCGTATGGGTCTAAATCAAGTTTAAAAGTTATATGATACCTTTGTGATAACCTAGCCATACTGTGAGGATGTAGTATAAGCGGTACAGAAATTGTTTATGTATTTTTATATTATCCATGTTTGTCTCGATATAGCCGTGATATTTGGCGAAACTTTGTATGGAACAATACTTTGTTACATTTCCACGCGGATAGAAAAGAGCGACTTATTTGTTGCCAAAACTGGTTTCGGTGCCAATACAACTTTTTCTACAATGTCCATTCCTACCAAAATATTGGCATCGGGACAACCCTACCTTAAACTGTGAAATGCGGTGGAAACACAAATTACACAAGTCAACAGGAACCTTTTGTTACAGGAACTTAACGTTTAAACCTTAGCTTCAAAGGTTTAAAGGTTCAAAGTTTCTGAACTTTTGGTGTAAAACAGTTTAATTGTACACGCAGTCTTTGTAGATCACCTGCAACATGCCCACTAATAGTACATGCAATTGTATAGCTTGCATACATTATTTACCATGTGTTATTTGGATCTTAGTAGGTCAGGCCGCTAAGTGTATTTATATAGAATGCATGTTTTTGCATACACATCTTTTAAATATTTGGTTTATTTCTACAATAATAGATGCTAAAATGAAATGGAAATCTTGTTTAAAAAATATACAACGTAAGGTGGCAAGAAATAGTTGTATAATAAATAAAGCAAAATATGTACTGGACCAAAAATCACTACAAAATCGTTACTACTCGCTTGGGTTACCATATCTGAGTTATTGTGTAGAAATATGGGTAAATAACAACAAAAGTACACTTCATTCACTAACCGTGTTACAAAAGAGGTCTGTTAAAATAATATATAATGTTGGATATAGAGAACATACCAACCCTTCATTTATTAAATCAAAAATAGTGAAAATTAATGATTTGGTGCATTTGCATACAGCAAAAATTATGTACAGAGCAAACAATAACCTGCTACCCAAGAATGTACAACAATTCTTCTAAACAAGAGGAAAAATATAACGTTACAGAAAAATGCAACTTAAAACGTGTGCTAACTTGGTGCAGTTTAAGAGGTTGTTCAAACAACAAGTGTTATCAAATTACAATGAAAAAGAATTATGATAATCTTCTTGAACTTATTGAAACAAGGATATTCATGTCATTGAGTAAATTATAACCGATTCAACTATTTATTCCTGTAAAAGAAATGTTGAACTCATTGATGTAAATTGTGTTAAAAATTGAGAACAGGAAATGAACAAATGTGTTAGCCGTTGCTATGAAGTGGGAAAGGGGTAGGATTAAATAGGATTTGCTTCTTCCCTTTCGGACATGTTAAAAGAAATGGAAAATATGTGATGTATCAATGTAATATTGCATACATGTTTGAAATAAAACAACCAACCAACCAACCAACCATTGATGAGAGGAGAACATCAACAAGCATACAGTGGACATGTACAACAGTGTGATTGGACAAGTGCAGACAATCTTCTGAGTTTGACATTCGGAAAAACTGTATTCTGTCGCTGAAAGAAGGTGAGAAGAAAAAAGGTGAGGAATGGATCAGAGAAGTGAGACTGTCATGGAAAGAAGAAAAAACGCTGTATTGTGTCGCGACTCTCTGAGGTACTGCTATAAGCACATCACAATACACGCAGAGCCATCAACAACCAGGCTTAAAATAAGACAACTTTTGTTTCTCTGTAAGAACAAAACATAAAGCATGCTATAAACTTAGCACAACGAAGGGAGTTGTGGAACTTGTAGCTAAAGCAGCAGCATTGGACTGAAAGACTTGATTGAGAGGGGGGAAGGCTAAAGGAAAGAAGTGAAAACCGCAGAGGAGGTAACAGCCCATGTCTGTGTGTGCATCATCCTTTCAAAGCTTATGCATAAAAAAGAGGGTGTTGCATCTGTATTCAAAGTGCACACCCACTTCACCCTAACATTGCTCCCTCTCTCTAGTGGTGTAGATTAAAAGCACGAGTAGAAGCAGGTGTCAGGCTATTAAATATATACACTTTTCTGGCTTTTATTCTGCTTCACACTTACTTAACATCCATGAATGGCGTCCTCTTAACTCCTTCAATTCACATTCAAAGCAGGTTTTATTGGCCCAACCGATGTATAACAAGTAATCGTGCAATGGGAGCCCACCCCGCTGCATCTCCTCCATAAAAGAGACTTTGTTCAGGCGACCGAACTGCTCAGATGGAGCAGAAGTCACGCTGCCAGTTAAGACCATGCTGCATGAGCAATATCGGACTTTTCGCTTTCGCCTCCTATCTGTTCATTTTCTCGTAGATGTTGGATGGGGGGGGGGGGGCAGCCGCAGATATGTCATGTTTTCATTAAAAAGCTACGCTTCACTGTGTAATCCAAACCGCTGCGCCCTTTCCCGAGCAATTCAGGGGGCTTACCTCGTCTTTCAATCATGTTTTCTCTTTGCCACTGCTAATGTCGGACAGTCGCGGGACAGACATGACAAGAGGACACAAAGGTGAAGAAGAATGGAGGTAGAAGAGAGGAGGGGCAGAGCAGACAGAGTGAAAGTCCAGTTTCCATTGCTCTTCTGCTCCGCTGACTGCTCTGTCCCAAATTACCCTGTGTGACTTTAAACAGTAAACACAGGGGGGGATGGGAGGTTGAACGATGGGTGGGTGGGGAGAACATGTATGGTGCTGAATGGACAGTGGGGACCCTCGTAAAAGTCTTCTTTTGCAAAAGGATGTAGTTTCCATAGATACAACTCCTCACCACAGAGCCATGCTCCTCCTCCATAAACGCATTAGGAGCGGACAAGGCAGACGATG
Source organism: Nerophis lumbriciformis (assembly GCF_033978685.3). NCBI lineage: Eukaryota > Metazoa > Chordata > Actinopteri > Syngnathiformes > Syngnathidae > Nerophis > Nerophis lumbriciformis. The sequence goes on from NC_084556.2 coordinate 22,992,069, forward strand.
CTGCATAAAACTAAATGGACCGTCACAGAGAGAAGGAAACAGGCCGCAGATTAGGGCATCAGTAGAAGAATCTGAGGAAACGTGTGATGGAGGGTGGGAGTTGAGGAAAGTGGAGAGAGATGTAGAAATAGGGCTCCATTATTCATGATGTGTGTTTCATGTGCTTGGTGACATCTGGGACAGCAGTGATAATGAGGGTCCCGAGAGACCAAAACCACGTACACACACAAAACGCGGTTTGGATGAATATGCTAACCTACGGTCACCGAGCCTCCACTGACTTTGAAGCATCAATCAATCATTAAATCGGCTCTTTCCAAAACCAAGTGGTTAAATCATCTTAAAAAAATATGCAGTGGATGATCTTTATCCCCGACAAAGTTGTTTTGGTTGAACAGTAGATAAACAACAGAGTTGAAAATATGGTGTGTGTGTGTGTGTGTGTGTGTGCGTGTGTGTGTGTGTGTGTGTGTGTGTGTGTGTGTGTGTGTGTGTGTGTGTGTGTGTGTGTGTGTGTGTGTGTGTGTGTGTGTGTGTGTGGTGAGGTGCACTCTAGCTTAGCCCATGGCCTGAGGCCGTGAGCTGCATTAGCGGTGCTGAGTGAGCTGCCCGGTACATCCCCCTCCGTCCCCCCCAACACCCACCCATTAGAGTGCTGGTGGCAGAGGAGTGTCACTGCCCAGTGTGGAGAGAGACGGGGTTTAACTGCTGCAGAATCACAATCACACACACACTCACATAAATCAGCAATGTTTACCAGCGAGCACAGGTAAAATTCCAGGCAGCAATGAAAACAAATAACCCAACCTGACATGGTTGAGTTTGGTGTCAACAAACTTGAACTGGAATAGAGATTCGAAGGCACTTTTCTCAGGTCCAACAGCATTGACCTCTGACCTCACAAATGTTCTTCTGGATGAACGGCCATTAAAAAAAGACATCCAATGTTCTTTCATTGTTACTTCTTTGTCAGAGTAATGGCCAGGGGCGTCATGTGACAAGCTTGCGTACGCACAAAAAACCTGCCGTACGCCATTTTTCACAGCAAAGTAGAGATATAAAAACAACCGACGTTGACGTGGAAATGTGCGCTGCCTCACGCCAACTCCATAGCTGCCATACGTACATTTCTACAGGCTGTGGATAATTTAGCTACACACAGAGGTGATGCTGGGTAACAGTTCACATAAAAAAAGTGCCAACCTTTACTCCTTAGACTGATTGATGGGCTCATCAAAGACTTATGAACAATTTATATTAATCAAATCAAATCAAATCAACTTTATTTATAGAGCACATTTAAAATATTAAAAAAATTGTATCTATGAGGGGGCGTACGGGGCCACGCACATGTCTGTGACAGTCTCCAAGTAGATTGCAATGTAGCAAAGAAATGTGCTTGGATTTGTGTGCAAATGCTTTAATACACCTGAATTTTTATTTGTGTTTTCTGGATTTCAAATTACGTCTGTTGTCCAAGTGTCCTTAATAAGTTTGTCAATAGAGTAATTTTATCAACGAATAATTCAGCTCTTTATCGTGAACAACAGGTCTACATTCACCCTGGAGGGTATGATGGCCAATTTGGATTTTTTTGTAGAATCTGATTTTCTTATGTAGTCGATCACATTACCCCAAAAAATATGCAACTTTCATACATGTCTAATGTGAACCAAATGCGTTCGAGAACTGACGCGCATGCAATCAAAACATGACGTCACACAGGGAGCCTTGTGTTTACGGAAGTAAACATGGCCTCGATTCGTGTTGGTGTAAGTCCTGGCACATTTATGACAATTTCAAGAAGTTTATGCAACTGGAGTCAACGATAATTATTTCATGTATGAGACTAGGGAAGCAGGCAATCATTTTAGTTATGGTAGTTTATGGGGCTGCGGGGCACTTGTCACTTCTAATACATATTTTCACCACTTACTGTTCTTTGCTCCTTTGTCCACTGTTTTGGCAAAGAAATGGGACATTTGTCACCATTCGATGGTCAGGTGAACACCACCTGATTGTTCAGACTGCCGTTGCATCCGATAAATGTCGGACTTATATCCACATACAAAAAAGGCCTGGGTCGGAATTGAAAATATCGGGATAGTACTGTTCTTGGACATTTAAAAAAAATCATAATGTCACATATGGGCTAAAAAATCGGAATTAACTTGCAGTGTGAACATAACCCAGGAGATGGCTCTTAGAATTGAACTAGTAAAGTTTTTTTCTCTTTACAGGGTACGCATGATCGGTCAAAATGTGTAGTGCTGTATGTGTCGACACTGAGTAGAAGGGGGACAGAGGGGTTACACTTACTAAACAGTGAGGAGGAACAGGGAGACGAGAGAGTGAGAAAACGTAGCTACAGAATCCGAGACTACCGGCTGGAAAGGTGAGGACAATGGAGCAGCGGGAATCAAAAGCTCAAACCCTATGTGTTTCTGAATGCCAATCTTCACTAAAAAAAATTACCTGGATGTTGCTTTTTTATTGTTTTGAATTAAATGCTGACTATGTCTTCTAATTAAATAGGTGTTCAGTTTCTTATAAGTTTTGGGTATAATAAACTATTAATCTATTATCACCTAGGTAACAAAAAAAGCTCAATCTATTATACCTAAAAGTTGTCTGAATAAAAGAAACTGAAGACATATATTCTTGTGTATTGTTTTGATATTGTGTTGTTAAAATTTACAAGTAAAATCTATGGGCAGCACGGTGGCACATGATTGCTCAGTGGCCTAGTGGTTAGAGTGTCCGCCCTGAGATCGGTAGGTCGTGAGTTCAAACCCCGGCCGAGTCATACCAAAGACTTTAAAAATGGGACCCATTACCTCCCTGCTTGGCACTCAGCATCAAGGGTTGGAATTGGAGGTTAAATCACCAAAATTATTCCCGAGCGCGGCCATTGCTGCTGCTCACTGCTACCCTCACCTCCCAGGGGGTGAACAAGGGGATGGGTCACACACACCTAGTGTGTGTGTGACAATCATTGGTACTTTAACTTAACTTAACATGTGCTTCACAATACAAAGGTCCTTGGTTCGATCCTCTGGCCTCTGGTCTTTCTGTGTGGAGTTTGCATGTTGTCCCTGTGACTGCAGGGTAATCCAGCTTTCTCCCACCTCCAAAGACATGTACCTGGGGATAGGTTGATTGGCAACACTAAATTGTCCTGAGTGTGTGAATGTGAGTGTGAATGTTGTCTGTCTATCTGTGTTGGCCCTGCGATGAGGTGGCGACTTGTCCAGGGTGTACGCCGCCTTCCGCCCTAATGCAGCTGAGATAGTCTCCAGCACCCCCCGCAACCCCAAAAAGGACAAGCGGTAAAAAATGGATGGATGAATGGATGGAGATGAGTCTGTTTGTTTTTTGTAAAAATCTGTTCCATGTTGAGCATTTAAATGAAGCCATATAATTAATAAACATTTGATATACTGGTTCTCGCCCGTAAAAGGGTGGAGTGCCATCTCCGGGTTGGGGAGGAGATCTTGCCCCAAGTGGAGGAGTTCAAGTACCTCGGAGTCTTGTTCACGAGTGAAGGAAGAGTGGATCGTGAGATCGACAGGCTGTATCGATCCGTTGTGGTGAAGAAGGAGCTGAGCCGGAAGGCAAAGCTCTCAATTTACTGGTCGATCTACGTACCCATCCTCACCTATGGTCATGAGCTTTGGGTTATGACCGAAAGGACACGATCACGGGTACAAGCGGCCGAAATGAGTTTCCTTCGCCGGGTGGCGGGGCTCTCCCTTAGAGATAGGGTGAGAAGCTGTGCCATCCGGGGGGAGCTCAAAGTAAAGCCGCTACTCCTCCACATCGAGAGGAGCCAGATGAGGTGGTTCGGGCATCTGGTCAGGATGCCACCCGAACGCCTCCCTAGGGAGGTGTTTAGGGCACGTCCGACCGGTAGGAGGCCGCGGGGAAGACCCAGGACACGTTGGAAAGACTATGTCTCCCGGCTGGCCTGGGAACGCCTCGGGGTCCCACAGAAAGAGCTGGACGAAGTGGCTGGGGAGAGGGAAGTCTGGGCTTCCCTGCTTAGGCTGCTGCCCCCGCGACCCGACCTCGGATAAGCGGAAGAAGATGGATGGATGGATGGATGGATTGATATACTTATATTTTTATATTCGAAATAGTTTTATTTGTATCTCAGTAATAAATAACTTAAGCAACATCTGAGGAGCCGGCCTCTTTTTAGGGAGCTGAGCCAAAATTCCCTACTACTTTACTAGTTCTTGTTATGGAGGACTAGCAACAACATAGACGTCACGCTAGGGCTGGGCAATATATCGATATACGCGATATATCGCGGGTTTGTCTCTGTGCGATATAGAAAATGACTATATTGTGATATTCGAGTATACGTTCTCACGCAGTTGCTTTTAGCTGCGGACATTACACTGCAGGCTCTTCCCACTCTTTCTTGTCTGTCCTTCTCACAGACAGCGAACACACCTTCTTACACACGTCACATACTGTCACGACATACGTCACATACGTATATGCCCTCGCGCAGCAGAGAGGTAGCAGCACGGCTAAAGTTAGCTGTGGTGCGAGTTGTAATACGAGAGAAAGAAGGTGCGAATCTGGTAACAAATGAAGGAAGAATTAATTCCCAAAAAAAACAGCACGGGGTCCATCGTCTGGCGGTGGTTTGGCTTCAAGTGGGAATATGTCGAACAGACAACCGTAATTTGTTAAGTGTGGGGAAAAAGCATTGCTACAAAAAGTAGCATTACTGCTAATATGTAGCATCATTTGAAAAGTCACCTGCTAGAGAATGTAGAGTGCTTACTCCGCATGTCAACATCTCCGTTCGGTGCCACACGCCCACACCATCAAAATGCCAAAGCAAACATTTCCAGATCAACACCATATGAAAAAAACAGTCAACAACAAAAGAGATAACGTCCGCAGGAACCTACCACATAGCGAAGGACGTACACAATTTGATTTCCTATTAAGCAGCTAATTTTTATTTGACAGTTATTGAAATATCTTGTGTGACATCATGTACAAAAGTGCACTTAATTTGTTTTAAACTATTGTAGTGGCGTCCTGTACAAAAAGTGCACTTTAATTTAGTGTTGTTTGGATTTGTCATCTTGGAGACCTCATGCACAAAAGTGCACTAATAGCTTGTTTTAAAATGACTGACAATTTTGCACTTTCTGTTTTGGAAATGACGTGAATGTTTGTGCCACCGCTTAAAAACTGTTTAATACAGTGTTGGTCAATTGACTTAGTTGTGATTTCTTTCTCTGCATGAAAGTTTAAAATGAGCATATATTAACTCAGTATGAACAAGAATGTTTTAATGTAGACACATAGAATCATCATACTGCTGTGATTATATGCATCAAGTGTTCATTCAAGGCTAAGGCAAAATATGGAGATATATATCGTGTATCGCGATATGGCCTAAAAAAAAAGGCCATATCGCCCAGCCCTAAGTCACGCTGTTTTGTTTTTTTCATGTTTTATTTTCAGCCTTCCATCCAGAATCGGTTCAATAAGTGTGTGCAATGTTTATGTGGCCTTTGTGTGTGTTTGGTCAGCAAATAGAGAGGCAAATCAATAGGTCTGATTGAGAGGTCATGTAGGAACATGACACTTGGAGGACCACCAGGGATTCCATTTGATTCTTGATTATGTCTCCTCATGACCCCACTGGGCCTTGTATGACTAGTACTGTTCATCATAAAATAGGCTGGTGCAATAAATCTATTAATTGTTACGTATAGTGGAATTTAATTGTATTCTCTCCATGCTTTATTTTTGTTATCTACAACAAGGGAAATTGTGTTGTCAATACAATGAAGTAGAGAAACATATTTCTAAAACCCCTTGAAAACCATTTCACCATTTTACATTTCAGGGCTATTTTTTATTTTATTTTAGAAATAAGACTAAAAACAAATGTCCACTGTAGAGGACACTCGTTCTCAGAGGCATATAGCAAATCTTTTACCCAGATTCTATTATAAACCCGAGAGAAACTTCTGCTTGCACACTCCATCATAATCAATTCTGCCACAAGACCATGTGACATGTTAATCATTTGTAACAATCACTTCAAACATAAAACAAGGTCATAAAACTCCTAACATGTAGATAATTTTGCGCCCTCATCTCAGCAGAGTTAAACCGACTAGTAACAAGTAAAAAGCTGTTATGAAAGGATAAGCATGGATTAAAAGGAAAATGATTGCTGTCAATAAGAAGTCAGACAGAAATGGGCCCCAACAAAGACGGAGAAGCAAATCAGCACCAAACTTCTTAACAAGTGTTTCCTTAAAGACAATTTCTTGGTAACGCGTGCCGTAATCCCCATGCTCTAATCCATCTTCAACTGGTCTAAACAACACAATGGATGAAAAGCAGGAGAAAAGGGGGTAAAACCTCTTTACTTAAATCCTATTTCTTAACCCAATCCAGGCCAGATAACTACTTCACTTATTTTCACTAAGGCTTGGCACAAGCCTCGTTGCTTTCACTTGTCTTAAGTGAATCAGATGACTTGGAAAATGAGACGTGTAACTTAACATTGTCATGACTTGGTCCGGGGTGTGTGCTTTTCCAGGATGCAACGGAAAGTTGGCACGGGCGAGACGGGAATTAAGGTACATGATTTATTTATATAAAAAAAAAGGAATAAATGAAAGCGCGCACAGTGGCGGAGAATAAACTATGAAAAACAAAAAGACTATAAACATGGAACCAAAACTTACTTTGACAAGGGACATGAAGCAGGATCATAGAGGAATGGACAGAGCATAAATGTGGTGCGAGGTCGTCAGAAAGACAAACTGAAAAACACTGAACTTAAATACTACAGACATGATTAACGAAAACAGGTGCGTGACTCAAGACGTGAAACAGGTGCGTGACGTGACAGGTGAAAACTAATGGGTTGCTATGGTGACAATCAAGAGTGCACAATGAGTCCAAACGTGGAACAGGTGAAACTAATGGGTAATCATGCAAACAAGACAAGGGAGTGAAAAGCCAGAAACCAAAGATTCCTATAACTAAACAAAAACATGACTTAAAACAAAAACATGATTACACAGACATGACAGAGCCCCTCCCTTAAGGACAGATACCAGATGTCCATAAAAAAAATTAACAAGAGTCATGGGAGGGCGGGAGGGGGACATGGCGGTGGGTCGCCAGACCACGTGTCCCCGTATCCATCGGGGCAGAGTTAGGTGGCGGCGGCGAGTGGAACGCCGCTGCAGCAGGCGAGGCGGACGCCCAGGGAATGGCCACATTCGTGGCCGACTGGGAGGTGGGCACACTTGGCGTGGCGGGCGACCAGGTAGCGGCCATATCCGTGGCCGACGAGGAGGAGGGCGCGTCGTCATCGTGGCAGGCGTGGAAGCTCGGCGTGGTGAGTCAGGCGGCGAAGCTTGGCGTGGCGCGTCAGGCGGCGAAGCTCGGCGTGGCGCGTCAGGCGGCGAAGCTCGGCGTGGGTCTTGGTCTTGGCATGGCGGGTCTTGGTCTTGGCATGGCCGGTCTTGGTCTTGGCATGGCGGGTCTTGGTCTTGGTCTTGGTCTTGGCATGGCGGGTCTTGGCATGGCGGGTCTTGGCATGGCGGGTCTTGGCATGGCGGGTCTTGGTCTTGGCATGGCGGATCTTGGTCTTGGCATGGTGGGTCTTGGTCTTGGCATGGCGGGTCTTGGCGTCGTGAAGCTGCGACTGGCGGCACTTGACGTCGTGGAGCTGCGACTGGCGGCACTTGGCGTCGTGGAGCTGCGACTGGCGGCACTTGGCGTCGTGGAGCTGGTACCGGAGCTTGGCGTGGAGGGTCTTGGTCTTGGGCTTGGCGTGGAGGGTCTTGGTCTTGGGCTTGGCGTGGAGGGTCTTGGTCTTGGGCTTGGCGTGGAGGGTCTTGGTCTTGGGCTTGGCGTGGAGGGTCTTGGTCTTGGACTTGGCGTGGAGGGTCTTGGTCTTGGACTTGGCGTGGAGGGTCTTGGTCTTGGACTTGGCGTGGAGGGTCTTGGTCTTGGACTTGGCGTGGAGGGTCTTGGTCTTGGCGTGGAGGGTCTTGGTCTTGAAGTGGAGGAGCTGGTGCTAGCCTTGGTGCGGCGACAGGTGCTAGCCATGGAGATAGCCTTGGAGCAGCTAGCCGTGGTACTAGCCTTGGAGCAGCTAGCCGTAGTGCTAGCTTTGGAGCAGGTGGAGGTGACCTAGCTGGGGGTTGCGGCTTGGCAGGTCGGAAGACTGGTGAGGGCGGTCGTGCTGGAGGCTGTGGCTTGACAGGTCGGTAGACTGGTGGTGGCGGCCGTGAGGGAGGCTGTGGCTTGACATGGTGATGCCGAGCCACCCCACCAACACAGCTCCCGACCCCAGCCCCCCCCTCAAGGGGCGGATACCAGACGCGCTCCCTGCGGTCTGGAACTCCCTCTAGGGGTGGGCGGAGGGAGGTCTGGAGGGGGGCTGAAATTTCCCCTTTAAGTTGTCCACAATGTTTTTGTTTTTTATCCCCCACCTGGGGTTGTGTGGGCGGGAAAAAATAAAAAAATTGTGACGGGGGCGGGACTTGAGTCTTGGGGGGCGGAGCATGAGTCTTGGGGGGCGGGGAATCAAAAGAAAAAGAATTCAGAAAAAAAAAATCATGATTTTTGACGTCATTAGGGCTGCTGCTTGCTTCCGCCCGGAGGGGGAGGGGCATGTGGGAGCGGCGTGTCCTGCAGGCTCGCGGAAGTTCTACCCGACGTCCTTCGTCGGGAGCGGCGCTTCCGGCACTGCTGCGCTGCGTCCTCCCATTCCTGGGACCAAATGGAGTTTCTGTACTCCACGGAGGAGTAGCGCCGAGTTTCCTCCTCCATCGCGCACAGGACCGCCCAAGAAGCCTCGTCAAAAATGTCCAACTCTCGTGCGGAAAAGCGAGTCTGCTGACGACCTACTGTCATGACTTGGTCCGGGGTGTGTGCTTTTCCAGGATGCAACGGAAAGTTGGCACGGGCGAGACGGGAATTAAGGTACATGATTTATTTATATAAAAAAAAAGGAATAAATGAAAGCGCGCACAGTGGCGGAGAATAAACTATGAAAAACAAAAAGACTATAAACATGGAACCAAAACTTACTTTGACAAGGGACATGAAGCAGGATCATAGAGGAATGGACAGAGCATAAATGTGGTGCGAGGTCGTCAGAAAGACAAACTGAAAAACACTGAACTTAAATACTACAGACATGATTAACGAAAACAGGTGCGTGACTCAAGACGTGAAACAGGTGCGTGACGTGACAGGTGAAAACTAATGGGTTGCTATGGTGACAATCAAGAGTGCACAATGAGTCCAAACGTGGAACAGGTGAAACTAATGGGTAATCATGCAAACAAGACAAGGGAGTGAAAAGCCAGAAACCAAAGATTCCTATAACTAAACAAAAACATGACTTAAAACAAAAACATGATTACACAGACATGACAAACATTAATAAACGCAGTGATGGAAATAGCTTAGGTGAAAGTCAGTATTAGTAAGTGTTTAAAGTATATCGTAAGGTTAAGACCAAAGAACCGTAATATAGACCTGGCCCAGATTTTTTTTTTACCATGAACAAAATGCTTTTGTTCTACAATATAAAGGTACTATGTGGGGTATGTGGTACTAGCCCCTAGGGTTTCTACGTCTTTTAGTTTGTCAACTTTGAACTTAAAGGGGAACTGGAATTTTGCCTATCATTCACAATCCTTAGTTGGGACAAGAACACATATATTTATAATTTTCATGCATTCTAAATATTAACAAAATGCTATTGAAAGTCCACTTACAATGGAGCCTATGGGAGTCGCTCTATTCTGCCTTTAAAAGCCCTTAAAAACATCCAAACACCTCGATTAAGGTTTTATATATACAATGTAAGTATATATGTAAAGTATTTACAGGCACATGTATAATTAGATGTATAAAGTCCCGTTTGGATGAAAAAAAAACCTCATAATCCTTGCAAAGAATAGAGGGGTGGAAACAAGCGTCATTTCGTGTCTTTCTCACCATTTCCTGTTCTAAATTGGCAGTCAAAGTGTACTAACTTGTCGGATTATGTCCTTGTCCTTCTACTACCAAGGTAAGATGCATTATTTATGATCTGTAGATTAAACTTGCACAAGCTCTGACGCGAGAAAGCAGCTCACCAGCAGATGATGTAAACATAGGCACACACATTATATTTCCAGGTTATTTTAGATGTATTTTTTGCTCATATTGTTAACCATATCAATGTTGAAGTAATCATGGACCAGGGCGACAAAAACTTGCAATTACGTGGTCATAATAATAGTTTCACATGCTTATGTCCACACTGTCTGTGAGGGGAAAGGGGCTCCAGTTCTGTAGATGGCATCACATCGATAGAGTATATTGAGTCTGGTGATGTAAAGGGGGCGTTCCAAGTACAGTTAGTTATCTACACATTACTATCAAAAACTAATAGACATTATGGGAAATGGCTGCCAGATTCATTTACAGGAGCAAAATATAGATGAAGAAGTAGTGAAATTTTAGTCATTTGGACGCTATGGGTCCTTTAAGGTCAAAATCTATTTAATTTAAACTAAAAAATAAAATTCATTGAATAAAATGGAGTATAAATATAAAGTAGAAAAACCACAAGTATATAGGAATGTAAACATCACCTAAAATCGAAGATAATTCATTGTAATAAATAATAGCTGCAGTATACAATTATACTTTAAAACCAAATGGAAGCTAGCCATCTTGTTACATTTCTAGTTAGTTTTGGTTTGTTCGAATTTTTTGATAATAGTTTCAATTATTAATTGAAATGTTGTTTTCTAACTCTGCATATGAGAAGCAGTGTGAGGTAGGTCTCCCTCTGTGTCAGTTGTACTGTCACTAAGCCTGGCTTGAAGGGCGAGGTGGTGGCCAGATTTGTGTCAGAGTGATGTGCTCGCAGGGACTTTCCCATCTCTCCCTCTTACACTGATTGACACTGATACACTGACGCGCGACAAAACAGGCTTGTGCTGCATGTGTGTTACTCACTGTGTGTGTGTGTCTTTAGGGTGTGTGCTTGATGCAGACACAAGAGTGGGGGAAAGCGGAGGGTTCTGTGTTAAGTGCACGCGAGCGGGCGTGTGGGGTGGTGTGTAAATAGTCAATAATAGCAGACACTTGTCAGCCCTCTACTCCGTACACACAAAGCCTGTGCTTGGACTATTGTTGTACTCCGCCTGTCAATGCCCACCTCACCCGCCCCAAACTGGCCTCTCAAGCAGAAATAATTATGCCTATTGTGGCTCGTGCGCACACACAGACGACATGCACGCGCGCACACACACACGCTTGTTCGTGCTAATTAACACACTCTACCTCGTGCCTACTCAACCTGAGTAAAAGATGGCTGCCAGCACCCCATCTGTTTCTGCCTCGCTCTCACTGGGTCTTAGCACACAGAGGCAAATGAGAGAGACGCAATCAGGGAAGGAAGCGCACACACTGTCAGGCGAACACGATGCAAAATATTATGCAGTTGCACAGCAAGTGGAATATTATGGTAGGTACAAATCGATTTTTTTAAAGACTGAGATTAGGTTTTGCTGCGTGTGCTTGCATACATGATATCAGCTGCACAATTGCAGCACGCACACACACACACACACACACACACACACACACACACACACACACACACACACACACACACACACACACACACACACACACACACACATGCCATGCCTGCTGTGTGCCACATGGGACAGGGGCTTTGGAGGGAACATGTGATATCAGGGGTTGTGTCCCATGAGCCTTGGGGGACCGCATGTGCTCCCCGGCCTCCCCTGTCACACCACGTCCTGCACCAGGGCGGTTTGCTGCCGCAGAACCGAGAGCAGCCTTAATGTACCCCGAGTTAATGTTTAATGACTTCTCCCTATTCAAGCAGGTTCATGTGAAATCTGGAAATGGCTTTATTGTGTTAGATTGTGCGCTGGCTGGCTTGAACATTTGTTCTCCCTAGAAGTGAGTGCCTTTGTAAGACCGGTGTTTACATGAGTATGCGGCGTCCTAGACAAGTGTTTCTATTAATGTATTCTTGTTCTGCGTGCACAGGCAACAGATTTACCAACACGCTACGTGTGTGTGTGTGTGTGTGTGTGTGTGTGTGTGTGTGTGTGTGTGTGTGTGTGTGTGTGTGTGTGTGTGTGTGTGTGTGTGTGTGTGTGTGCGTGTGTGTCCGCACTCACTGATCATCCCCATAATTTGGATCTTAGGAAAGCAGTATGAGATTTTTAGCAACCTAGGCAATAACTATAGTAGGCAGTGTTTCCAATACATTCATTTACTTGTGGCAGGCTGCCACAAGTAAATTTAGGGCCGCAAAGACGAAATTAAAAAACAACAAAATCAAATGTATTTTCTTAATTTTTTTTATATTTTGCAATACAGGAAAGTAGCACTTGACAATCCAGGTTACATAGTAAATGTGGCTACGTTATGTGTTTAAAATTAGAGTTTGAGATTTGAGCAACAGGATTCCATAGCTGACCACGCACACATGCACAGTGCGCAGAGTACAATGAGGAGCAGACAGGCCTAGTAGTAGTACAAAGTTAGCATCAATATTTGTTTCCAAAGAGTTTGGTGACAGTATACCTGTGTGTAAAAACGTACTTGCTGATTCATGTCAATTTTGTTCTGTTAAAATCTCATTTGTTATACATTTGTACAAGTTTAAAATTATCGCAATGCTAATGTTTGTTAGCGTGTCATTGGCTTGTCTATTGTATGTTAGCATTAAGCTAGCGGGACAAGATAAAGATTCGTCTTTAAATCTATTTATAATTTTTTTTAGCTTTTTTACAAAAAATACATCTGTCATTGTCAATTATGCAAATTTCATGATGATGTCACATTGATGGACCTCGTGCTGTTGTTCTTGGGAATTAATTATTCCTTCATTTGTTACCAGATTTGCACCTTCTTTCTCTCGTATTACCACTCGCACCGCTCCGTTAGCACCACTGCTAACGTTACCCGTGTCGCTACCTCTCTGCTCGGTGAGGGCATGTGACATTGCACGCGCGACAGTATGTGACGTATGTAAGAAGGTGCGCTTGTTTGAATTCTCCGTAAGAAGCAGAGACAAGAAAGAGTGAGAAACGCCTGTAGTGTAATGCCCGCAGCTAAAAGTAACTGCGTGAGTACGTATACTCGAATATCATGATATAGTCATTTTCTATATCGCACAGAGACAAACCCCCCCCCCCCCCCCCCCCCCCCCCGCGACCCCGAAAGGGACAAGCGGTAGAAAATGGATGGATGTATAGTGACCAAATGATATAGCTGAGATTATCATCAAACTGACAAAACTCTGCAAAACAAATATGTCTAGATTTCATACAATAACTTGGTAAGCTTGCAAAGGGACCGTAACTGCAATATCTAGCTGTTCTCAAATTGTGTTTGTGTGTGTGCGCGTGTGTAAGTGTGTGTGCGTGTTGAACTGCCTGACTCCAACAAGGATGCCAGGGGCAGAGAATTGATCAATAATGTAGCCTGTAAGTGACCTTGCCACTCAGTGACATCCATTAGTATCCACACTTGGTAAATCAGATTTATAATCTGATAGATTACATTTTCATAGGTTATCATATTGAACATTATTCGTTAACAAAATAAATATACACTAGTTCACCAGCAACCGTTTTGATTTGCTCAATTGCACCCAGCTAATAACTTTAATTACAATAAATGTTGTTTTCTTCATGCTACTAATATTTTAAAGTCGTTTTCATTATGATGTGCGTAAAATGAGTGTGCCAGTAAACAAACAAAGGCAAACTGTGTGGCAGGTGGAGCATAGTTGGGAATCTTTTGTGGGCCATCCATTTGGCCGCAGCCATCTGCTGGTCCAGTCTGCATGCATCGGTGCCACTCATTAGCTCTCTGCTGGTTACACTGACAGCTTAAATCTGTGTTCATGGTGTTTTTTTAATAGCTGTCCACAAACTCCCCGTCTCTCTGTCACTACTCCAACACTCCCACGTCAGATCGCATATTTACTCGGGCATGCACGCATTCACACTACAAGGACGGTACAGGACAGGCAAGTGAGAGGGAAATAGGTCTGTCTGCCTGCACCCCTCCCCACTTAAAACCCCCTCACTGTCCTGGCTGGACAGGAAAGTGGGGCAGACAAGGGGACACGCACACATATTAAAACACTCACACTTATAATATTATATACACACACACTCACACACACACACACACACACACACACAGATGGAAAACATTCGACTGTCAGAATGGAACCTGTTGGACTTAAGAGGGCACAGCAGCATGATGTTATGTCTTCAACCTAACTTTCGACCAACATGTGATTGTCCTACTAGTAATTGAAGTGTCCCTCCAAAGGCACAAGTAGTGAAAAGAAGACAATGTATTTATTTTTGCAGTTAAATCAGTGCATACAAAGGACAGTTCAGCAAGAATCTAAACAAACATCAATGGGACAACGGGGCGCTGTTCACTTGCTACTATGGGTGTCCTAATACGAATTGTTCACTTACAATACAATACGGATATTGAAACCTTGAGTACTGGCCAATACCGATGTGATATCAGCACAAATCATACTTAAATTATGTAGTGTGGAGTGTTAGAAAAGGCTTGATCAAGTGAAAGTCCTCAGAGCACAATGGTAGGTATGAAAACACTAACCTATTTATCATTAACCATCAGGAATGGACTTGTACTGTCTTTAAGTGAAGGTAGAGTGGTAATTGTTTTCTGGCAACACCTAATGGTCACAAACAATAATTAATTAAGTCAAAATCATGACACAGTAAGTTGAATGATACGGACACATTTGTTGCTGGATACTTTCTAATCCCCTTCAGCCTTTGACTTTGTATTTGTAAGTAATATGCTACTACTCTTTGACACCACTTTATATTGACAAATCTGGTGTTTTAGACTACAATATTGTTCAATTAAGTCGGTCCTTCTCAAATAGTGGGATGGAACCCCCTGGAGGGGCATGGTGAGGTGTTGGGGGGGCCTGAGAGGCAAGGGACTTACAGTGTTACCGTCTTTTTTCATTCTTGAACGATACACAAGCCTCCAGGTAGGTGGCAGCACTGCTCAAATTAATCAACAGGCTCAATCCGAAAAAATTACCAGGTATGATACAGTTTACTGGTAATAAGGATATATTTAAATAAGTAAATATTGTCAGGTTCTTATTAAGATTTCAAACCAGGGGTTGTATGAAAACATTTTTTGTCTCCTTGAGGGATGACTGAAAATAATTGAGAACCACTGATATAAGCAGAGGAGGGGCATGAGGAAACAATACACAGTTCTTTATCTTGGTGGCATGTAGGTGCCGGTGAGTTTTTTGTACCAAAAAATAGATAAATATTATCAGGCACTCAAAATCAGAATCAGATTTAATGGCCAAGTATGTTCAACACACAAGGAATTTGACTTGTTAGACTGTGCTCATTGTTCAATTATGCCTGGTTGATTTTATCAATATATTCACGTTTTTTGTCACAGACAATTTAAAAGAAATTATATTTTTTTTCTCCACTTGCTCTCGCATACTTTTTGTCCTCAGGAGCTTCTGTCATCCATCTTACTTCCTTAACGGCATACCTAGCAAAACATGGTTAATGCTAACGCTAATGAGAGCGAGACGTTTGCTCCAAAGAAAAGAAAAGTGTTTTCAGTTTTTGGTGTTGTGGCAACAAGCGTTGAACAAATGACTGCACATGCCAAACTGTTTAAAAAAGGCAGCAGTACACGGTTGGTAGAGCGGCCGTGCCAGTACCTGAGGGTTCTAGATTCGATCCTCGCTTCTGCCATCCTAGTCACAGCTGTTGTGTCCTTGGGCAGGACACTTCACCCACCTGCTCCTAGTACCACCCACACTGGTTTAAAAATGTACCTTCGATAATGGGTTTCACTATGTAAAGCGCTTTGAGTGACTAGAGAAAAGCGCTATAAAAATATAATTCCTGCATCTGAAACCGAAACTTCCAGTGGAATGCGGGAAATACAACTGTTATTGAGGCGAAAAGACTGCAACAACAAACAAACTCCCGCTAAAAACAGCTTACTGTGGTGGAATCATTTACACTAGGTATGTATGATGATCAGTGTTCTGGTGTAATGTGGCACGCTACATTTGATGTGGTTTTAAGTAAACATGACAGCGTCAGAAGTACAGCAAATTCAATGCAGGTAATATCATTTTACTAATTAAATTAACAATCAGCACAAAACAGGCAGCACGGTGGAAGAGGGGCTAGTGTGTCTGCCTCACAATACAAAGGTCCTAAGTAGTCGTGAGTTCAATCCCGGCCTCGGGATCTTTCTGTGTGGAATTTGCATGTTCTCCCCGTGACTGCGTGGGTTCCCTCCGGGTACTCTGGCTTCCTCCCACCTCCAAAGACATGCACCTGAGGATAGGTTGATTGGCAGAACTAAATTGGCCCTAGTGTGTGAATGTCGTCTGTCTATCTGTGTTGGCCCTGCGATGAGGTGGCGACTTGTCCAGGGTGTACCCCGCCTTTCGCCTGATTGTAGCTGAGATAGGCTCCAGCACCCCCCGGAACCCCGAAGGGAATAAGCGGTAGAAAATGGATGGATGGATCAGCACAAAACACAAAAATTAACTTGATATCAAATTGAAAGAGGCAAAATCCCACGCAGCAGACAACAAACACGCACACATACACACTACTACTATCCAGGGAATAAATCAATGAATGAAGACAATCAAACAATCAATCAAAGTTTTCTTATACAGCCCTTAATCAGAGAGAGGTGGTGTCTCCCACATACAACACCGTCCTTTCAACCATTCCTAAAACACTCTGCAATTTAGCCTCCAACAAATAACAGGAGTTTAGTGGTCAATTGTACGGAATATGTACTTCACTGTGCAATCTACTAATAAAAGTTTCAATCAATCAATCAAAGAACTGATGAAGCTTACTTGGATGAGCGGCAAAACGTCTTCCAAGACAAACCAAGTAGTCCAGTTGCGAACGATTGAACGCCCTGAGATGACAACAACCTGGATGAATGAGAACCTTCAAAGGTAAGTATCTGTAGTACTGACATTAATAACGTTACGTTTATTTTGTGTAGTGCACCTTAAATAATTTTGATCACATGTCGGTATGGATATGGTGGGGATCTTAAAATTATTTGCTTGGTGCTGCGATAGATTGAACGCGTCATAATTTGCCACCTCAGTAGAATGCATCTTCACCTCTGGCACAGTCACTACAGAAAAAACATTATGTGAGTTGTGTATTATTCTACGAGAGATGCTGTGTGCAGGAATTTTCGAGCCTGCCGCTGGTTAGTTCTAGCTTAACTGACTCCTCACTCGGACCAACAGACACTGTAATTGCCTGTGTCCGAGCTTGCTCTCGTGTAGTTAGTCAAGCTTGACTCAAATAGTGGTCTATATTTCTGGAGAGAGAGATGGCGCCTTCCCTCCACAGCAAGCCCAGTTTGCCCCAGAAAGAGGGCCAATTTTCAATAAACGTTGGTTCCTGTTCTCTACAAAAACTAGCCAGCCACTTGTTAAGCGAGACTAATCTGCAATACCGCTCATCATTGCCTCTTGCAGGCAGGGGGCCAGAGACAAGTACTCGATGCCGGGAAATCTTTCTAGCGAGATTACAAGTCCGAGCTATGTTCCTCTTTGTAGTCTCTGACTGTCTCATCCTAGTGCCATTGAAGCCGACATGTACAACTTTGTTTGCGTAGCTAGTAGTGCAATTAGCCTGTCGTATGTGTTTACTAGACCTGTTGAAAATTAGCTCCCTAAGATTAGCTTCAATGTTAGGTGCTCGGGCTGATTTACTAAACTGTATGTTCCGGGTGATGAAGTCCCCTATAACTAAGGTGTGGTGCCTGGTAGACTGCGGTGTAGGACTAGCGAAAGGGCTAAATCAATTATGCGTCTCAACTGGTTCACCGTGGCTTGTAGGCTGCTTAGGGCTGCATCAAGCTGGGCTTGTCAGCTCTCTACAGCTAACGCTAGCAAATGTGTCTGCAGCGTCTAAAGTTACAAAATTACTCTGCTCTAACTGACGGACACGGTCCTCCAGTAGGGCCAACCTATCCATGAGAACGGTGCACGAAGAGCAGGGAGCCATACTCACGTTGTTTCAAGGGGTGTGGGAAAAAATCGATTCGAATCGCGATTCTCACGTTGTGCGATTCAGAATTGATTCTCATTTTTCAAAAATCTATTTTTTTAAATGTATTTATTTTTTTCATTTTTTTATTTTTATTAATCAATCCAACAAAACAATCCACAGCAATACCATAACAATGCAATCAAATTCCAAAACCAAACCCGACCCAGCAACACTCAGAACTGCAATAAACAGAGCAATTGAGAGGAGACACAAACACGACACAGAACAAACCAAAAGTAGTGAAACAAAAATGAATATTATCAACAACAGTATCAATATTAGTTACAATTTCAACATAGAAGTGATTGAAAATCCCTCATTGACATTATCATTAGACATTCATACAAAAAAAAAAAAAAAAGAACAATAGTGTCACAGTGGCTTACACTTGCATCACATCTCATAAGCTTGACAACACACTGTGTCCAATATTTTCACAAAGATAAAATAAGTCATATTTTTGTTTCATTTAATAGTTAAAACAAATTTACATTATTGCAATCAGTTGATAAAACATTGTCCTTTACAATTATAAAAGCTTTTTACAAAAATCTACTACTCTGCTTGCATGTCAGCAGACTGGGGTAGATCCTGCTGAAATCCTATGTAATGAATGAATAGAGAATCGTTTTGAATCGGAAAAATATAGTTTTTGAATCGAGAATCGCGTTGAATCGAAAAAAATCGATTTTGAATCGAATCGTGACCCCAAGAATCGATATTGAATCGAATCGTGGGACACCCAAAGATTCGCAGCCCTAGTTGTTTTGTTCACTGAGTCGAGTTCTTGCTGTCTTCGGAGAAGTGGCCGCAGCGTAAGGGAGCAGATGTCTTCGGAGCGTAGTTGCTTTCAACTGCGACGAGCTTAGCTTCGTTAGCTTAGCAGCTAGCTAAGTTGCAGAGGTGGGTAGTAACGCGCTACATTTACTCCGTTACATCTACTTGAGTAACTTTTGGGATAAATTGTACTTCTAAGAGTAGTTTTAATGCAACATACTTTTACTTTTACTTGAGTATATTTATAGAGAAGAAACGCTACTTTTACTCCGCTACTTTTATCTACATTCAGCTCGCTACTCGCTACTAATTTTTATCGATCTGTTAATGCACGCTTTGTTTGTTTTGGTCTGTCATAGTGCCTGCGTTTCAACAAATACAGTCACTGGTGACGTTCACTCCGTTCCACCAATCAGATGCAGTCACTGGTGACGTTGGACCAATCAAACAGAGCCAGGCGGTCACATGACCTGACTTAAACAAGTTGAAAAACTTATTCGGGTGTTACCATTTAGTGGTCAATTGTACGGAATATATACTGTACTGTGCAATCTACTAATAAAAGTTTCAATCAATCAATCAAAAGTGTGAAGGAAAAAAGACCCTTTTTTATTTCAATCGTACATCCTGTCAAAAGCATAAAGACTGACTGCACAGTTCCTGTCTTCACAATAAAAGTGCCGCTCCATCGCGCCTGCGCTTTCAAAACAAGAGTCTCCGAAAGCCAGCGCAAACAAGCTATCAAGCTACGGAGTTTGCCGCCAATGTATTTCTTGTAAAGTGTATAAAAACGAATATGGAAGCTGGACAAATAAGGTGCCAAAAACCAACCACTTTCATGTGGTATTACCGGTAGACAGAAAGGAGGAACTTTTTTTCTCCTCCATTTGAAAACGTGCACGCTATCAGCAATACGGTCTGATTACAATCAATGCAAGTCATCAGAATCAGGTAATACACCAAATTATATTCTTGTCTTCATGAAAGAAAGGAATCTATATGTGTTAAACATGCATGTATATTCATTAAAACACCTTTAACATGTAAACAAAAACGGCAAAATAAATAAATATAAATTATATACTGTATATATATATATGTGTGTGTATATATATGTATATGTATATGTATATGTATATATATATGTATATATGTATATACATATATATATATATATATATATATATATATATATATATATATATATATATATATATATATATATATATATATATATATATATATATATATATATATATGATATGTGTGTGTATGTTACTCATCAGTTACTCAGTACTTGAGTAGTTTTTTCACAACATACTTTTTACTTTTACTCAAGTAAATATTTGGGTGACTACTCCTTACTTTTACTTGAGTAATAAATCTCTAAAGTAACAGTACTCTTACTTGAGTACAATTTCTGGCTACTCTACCCACCTCTGCTAAGTTGTTTCTTTCACCAAGTCGAGTTCTTGCTGTCTTCGGAGCAATAGGTGAAGAGTAGCAGACGCCCTCGGAGCATAGTTGCTTTTGTGACAAGCTTCAGCCTGCTATCCAAACAATACCCTCTTTGGACCAAAAGCCATGGAAGCACATTAAATCCAGAAGTAACGCAATCAAGTGGAAACATTCAACAGAGCTGCTGTAACTGCCGACAAACTTCCACTGCTAAGCTAACAAACACAACTGAGCTAATGCTGCTCTGTCTGGGCGCTGACGTCACATGTCACTTGGCAATAGGCACTGCATTTTAAAGGCACACATGCACTCTCTGGTCTAATACGAAACACCTCTCAACTGCATAAGACAGAAGTTTGTTTTTTTAAAGTACTGCATTAATTACTTTCCCTAGTAATGAATTACATTTATGAAAGAGTAACTCCTTTAGTTATTAAATTACTTCTTCGGTAAAGTAACAAGGAACAATAATGAATTACTTTTTTTAAGTAATTTTCTGAACACTGATAATGATACCATGTGTGATGACAAAGGAGCAGAGTGGGGAACGATCACTGAAGCAGTTGGTCTGCACACCGCCAAGATGTGTGAATGAAAAAGCCTGTGTTTATCTACTTGACTTACAGAAACTATAGTCTTCTCAATATTTTACTTGATAATTTATGTGCATACAATGTATATTAATTTTATTTACAGAAGTACTTTATTTAAGATAGAATTTTAAGTTTTCACTTCGATAATTTCAATGTTGGAGACAATTATTTATTTCTGCTATTTATGCCTGCCTCGCCCTCCAGTCAGAGCTCGATGATTGTTTCCTGTTGCCTGTTTGCTGTTTCCTGTGTTTCCTGCATGTGCACTTACCAGTGGCACTCTTTCCTTTCTGACATGAAAGTCATGTTTACCTGCGCTACGCCTGCTATCTCTGCACCTTGGGATTCAAGACCAACAGAACCCGACAAAAGCACTGATTTAAGGACACTAATTGCGTATCTTTACCTTGTATATTATGTGTGCTTGGCTGTTGTGTAGCTGCTAGCTCCTAGTAGCTTATAGCTTACCATGTTTACCTTTGTATAAATGACTTGACTCAAATAAAATAAAAGATCAAACTTCTGTGCTTATTGGCAGACACTGTTAACACTGATATCCAACATCGATACCGAATTGTGACACCCTTATTTACTACACCATAAACACAGTTAAAGCATACCAGTCACCCATTCAGTCACTAACTACAATCTACGCTGAGCCCACAGGAACAGGAGCGTAGGAAACAGGGAGATCAGAATCCTCCCCAATATTGGAGAAAAACGCATTTGTCCCACTCAAAAAATATATACATTTTATTTTGAAAGCGCAATAGCATCATGTGACTTCCTTCACCAACTCTGAGTGTGGGGGCGGGAGAAAGAGAGCGCGAGCAGGCTTGAAGGCTACAGGTCTGTTGAGAACGGTGCCATGAATATTGCTTGTTTATAATGTCATACTGTTTTGTTATTTTCATATTTAGAAACCATGTCTTTAGTGTTAAGTCATCTTATTTCTGGCATGGTCACTTGTCCATTATTTCATTTCTAACTGTGTCAGTGTTCTCAGGTAAAAACAACACTCGCTAAAATGTTTTGCCATCCCCTTCCAGATAGCGGGGGGGAAAAAGAAAAAAGAATGAAACAGCAGCAGGACTTACCGTATTTTTCGGATTATAAATCGCAGTTTTTTTCATAGTTTGGCCGTGGGTGCGACATATACTCCGGAGCGACTTATGTGTGAAATTATTAACACATTACCGTAAAATATCAAATAATATTATTTATCTAATTCACGGAAGAGACGAAGCAAATGTCAACAATCGTCACACACACGTCAACCAATAAGAATTCGGTGGGGCAGGGTCATGGCAGAAGTGCATTGTGGGTCATGGGATGCTAGCTGCTATATGCTATATGCTACTGCCGTAGCTATTAAAATGGATCATTTAAAAAAAACTGAGAAGGGCTGAACAAAAATGGCACCGAAAAGGAAATCATATACTGCAGATTACAAGCTGGACGAAGTGAAATATGCAGCAGAAAACGGCGATCGAGCAGCAGAAAGAAAGGACGCTAGCGGTGCATACCAGGAGCGACACCGAGGAGGGAGATTTCATCGGATTTAGCGATCAGGAGTGACAGATTGTTTGGAAAACATTTAGCATGTTCTATATGTTATAGTTATTTGAATGACTCTTACCATAATATGTTACGTTAACATACCAGGCACATTCTCCTATTATTAGAGATGTCCGATAATATCGGCCTGCCGATAAATGCGTTAAAATGTAATATCGGAAATTATCGGTATCGTTTTTTTTATTATTGGTATCGTTTTTTTTATTTTTTATTTTTTTTATTAAATCAACATAAAAAACACAAGATACACTTACAATTAGTGCACCAACCCAAAAAACCTTCCTCCACTCATTCACACAAAAGGGTTGTTTCTTTCTGTTATTAATATTCTGGTTCCCACATTATATATCAATATATATCAATACAGTCTGCAAGGGATACAATCCGTAAGCACACATGATTGTGCGTGCTGCTGGTCCACTAATAGTACTAACCTTTAACAGTTAATTGTACTCATTTTTATTAATTACTAGTTTCAATGTAACTGTTTTTATATTGTTTTACTTTCTTTTTTATTCAAGAAAATGTTTTTAATTTATTTATCTTATTTTTTATTATTTTATTTTTTTTTAAAGTACCTTATCTTCACCATAACTGGTTGTCCAAATTAGGCATAATAATGTGTTAATTCCACGACTGTATATATCGGTTGATATCGGTATCGGTAGTTAAAGAGTTGGACAATATCGGAATATCGGATATCGGCAAAAAGCCATTATCAGAAATCCCTAATTCCTATACAACATATTTATGCTCAAACTCTTAATGGATCTGTCCCGATACAGCATGTAACTTAAAAAAAACAACTCCCTTCTAAAAATTTAAAAATAGAGATAAAGGCATCATGTAATGGCACAAAGCTGACAAGTTGATATTATTGAAGAGTAAAAACTAATATGCGTCTTTAGATGTATGGATAACGTTTATCTATGTCTTTTAATTAGACATTACAAATGACATGATGGTACTACGTTCACACCCCAACACTGCTTTACCTAACAATCAGTATTCATGATTTCAATATTGATACAAATAATCTTAATTATTACTTTGGCCATAACTGGCAGCCCTATATCTCATACATGAACACTATTTTTCTATAGAGACAAAAAGCGCAGTTACATATTATGGCCATCAGGTGCCATCTTTCAACATTCTTTATATATATATATATATATATATATATATATATAAATATACACACCGTATTTTTCGGAGTATAAGTCGCACCGGAGTATAAGTCGCACCTGCCAAAAATGCATAATAAAAAAAGGAGAAAAAATAATAATAAGTCGCACTGGAGCCAGGCCAAACTATGAAAAAAATTGCGACTTATAGTCCGAAAAATATATATATATGTATATATATATATACATATATATAAAATATATATATATATATATATATATATATATATATATATATATATATAAAAAAAAAAATATATATATATATATATATATATATATATATATATATATATATATTGTGATTTTAAAATGTTGTTTCCATTGATTGTTTTCAGGTTTTATATATATATATATATATATATATATATATATATATATATATATATATATATATATATATATATATATATATATATATATATATATATATATATATATATGTATACAACCTGAAAACACTCAAACAATCAATGGAAACAACATTTTAAAATCACAATAAACACTTAACAATAACCTCTTTAAATGAAGGTGCAAAAATAAGGAATATTTAAAAATGCTTAATGAAGTGTAACAAAATAGTGCAAAGAGTGAAAATGTAAACAGAGAAACCTGATAACTATATATATATACATATATATATATATATATATATATATATATATATATATATATATATATATATATATATATATATATATATATATATATATATATATATATACAGTGTTGGGTTAGTTACTGAAAACCAGTAACTAGTTACAGTTACTAGTTACTTTATTTCAAAAGTCACTCAGTTACTAACTCAGTTACTTACACCAAAAAGCAATGCGTTACTGTGAAAAGTAACTATTTAGTTACTTTTTTTTTTAAACTTTTTTTTTTAAAGCTCCCATTAATGCCCTTTTAGCCTTCATTTCAATACTGTTATTGCACTGGAGAATAATACAATCTGTTGATCAACTTGACATGCATTTTTATTTTCCTTTTAACATAATTAATGAAAAACAGTGCAACATAAAAAGGCATTCCTCCTTTCTTTAAACTTGGACCAATGACCATTAATAAAAAACAAGTTAAAGTGCAACATAAGAAGGCACATCATCTTCCTTGAAACATAGGTAGTGAAATAAAGCCTGACATCTGGAGTGATGCTGCTGTCTTCCACACTTGGAGCCATGGATTGCAGAATCCTTGTTTTCAGTGGCAGGATCATTGACACAGATGGTGAAGTTTCAGTGCTCAGTAGGGATGGAACACTTTTGAGGGGTTTAAGCACCTGGAGGACCTCATCTGCCACTCTCACATCATCATCAGACAGGGTGACATTTGTCTTCAGGGTGTTGTGGGTCAATGCTGAGTATATAGCTGCCTGCTGCTCCAACATATCATAAGTGGAGTTCCACCTCGTTGGGACATCATGTATGAGCTTATGAGTAGGCAGCTTTAGCATTTCTTGCTTTGTCTTAAGCACATGAGCAGCTGTTGTGCTTGGATGGAAGTAGGAAACCTCCTTCCTGATCCTCCCAAGGAGGCGCTCCATCCTATTGACTGAGATTCCCTTCTGTGATGCCAAATTCACTACATGTGCAAAGCACCTATCTGTGGTCCCAGTCCTGCCTCATTCACTGTAATTATTTGATTGTTGGCATTATCACGTGTGACTGGGATATCTTTATCTTCCAGTCCTCCACTGCTTGTGTCAGTACCTGCGCAAGGTGACTCTCGTAGAGGGGGCGTGTCTTCTCATCTCCCAGTCTGCTGTGATGAAGTGAGCGCTTATAGTTCCCCTGGACGTCCACCCGTCTGTCATGAGCGCAACAGATGATGATCGGGATAGTTCATCCACAACTTTTTTCTTCTCCTGCTCATAAAGATCTGGCACAATCTTATCGCTGAAGTGGGTGCGCGACGGGATGTCGTAACGTGGCTCAAGCACGTTCAGCATGTGTTTAAAACCCTGGTTTTGCACAACCGAGTCTGCACCAATAAACACACTGATTCAATGGCGCGGGGCGTTCAAGCTCCTCCGTTACTCCGCTTGCCATGACCACCAACTTTTTTTTTGTTTGTTTCATATATCAAACCGCGGATCACGTGTGTACCTCTCCTCCCCACACCCAGACACACACATAGACCGCGCCTCTTTTCTTCTCTCCGGCTTGTGACAGAGGAAGATTCAGAAGAACGACACCGCAGCGCTTCTGTTTCTAGCCGATACTACATCAAAAGTAACGTAAAATAACGCAGTAACGTATCATGTAGTAACGGTAACTGAGTTACTGAATATAAAAAATAACGCGTTAGATTACTAGTTACCGCCGAAACTAACGGCGTTACAGTAACGCGTTAGTCCCAACACTGTATATATATATATATATATACATATATATATATATACACAATATATATATATATATATATATATATATATATATATATATATATATATATATACATATATACATACAGTGCATCCGGAAAGTATACACAGCGCTTCACTTTTTACACATTTTATTATGTTATTGCCTTATTCCAGAACGGAGTTAGTTAATTTTTGTCCTCTAAATTCTACAGACAATACTCCATAATGACAATGTAAAAAAAAAAATGTTTTTAATTTTGCAAAGATATAAAAAATATATATATATATCACATGATAATAATAATAATAATCACATGTACTGTCTATCTGTGTTGGCCCTGCGATGAGGAGGCGACTTGTCCGATTGTAGCTGAGATAGGCTCCAGCGCCCCCCGCAACCCCGAAGGGAATAAGCGGTAGAAAATGGATGAATGTACTTAAGTATTCACAGCCTTTGCTTAATACTTTGTTGATGCACCTTTGGCAGCAATTACTGCCTCAAGTCATTTTGAATACGAGGCCACCAGCTTGGCACACCTATCTTTGGGCAGTTTTGCCCATTCCTCTTTGCAGCACCTCTCAAGCACCATCAGGCTGGATGGGAAGTGTTGGTTTCCATCCGGGATGTCTTTGTACATTTACTTTTCACATGGGGTATTGTCCATAGAATTTTGAGGAAAAAAACAAATTTAATCTATCATATACATACACACACACACACGCAAACACACACACACACACACACACACACACACACACACACACACACACACACACACACACACACACACATATGTATAAACATATACACATATATATATATATACATATACACATATACATATTTACATGTATATACATATATGCATACACATATACATATATATAAAATTACATGTATATACATATATACATGCACATATATATGTATTTACATGTATATACATATTTACACACACACACACACACATATATATATACATATACACTTTTACATACACATATATATATTTACATGTATATACATATTTACACACACACATATATATATATATACATATACACATATGTATATATACATATACTGTATATAAATGTACATATATACACACACACACACATACATACATACATATATATATATATATATATATATATATATATATATATACACACATATATATATATACACACACACAGATAGATATATATATATACACACACACACACACACACACGCACGCACACATATATATATGTATATATATACCATATATATATATACACACACACACACACACACATATATATATATATATATATATATATATATATGTATATATATATATATATATATACATACATATATATATATATATATATATATATATATATATATATATATATATATATATATATATACATATACATATATATATATATATACATATATATATATATATATATATATACATATATATACATATATATATATATATACATAGTCGAATATATGCTGTTATTGTTTTATCGGCCCAGCCCTCTGGTGGAAGTCTGTGATTGTGGGCTAATTATGGCGTTCTTCATCTTCTTCTTTGGAAGAATCCGAATGTAAAATATCGGACTCAGCACTCGAATCAGATCTATCTTGCAAACAAGTCATGTTTGTTTAAACAAATTCAATAATACATTATATTTTATATATTTTTTGCTCATAATGTTAACCAAATCCGTTTTGAAGTAATCATAGAACAGGAACTTGCAATTAAGTGATGAGTTTTACGAGCCTTTATCCACACTGTCTATGCTGGGAAATGGGCTTCAGTTCTGTAGATGACGTCATACCAAGAGGGGGCAACATATCGAGTCTGGCGATGGAAAGGAGGTGCTCCAAGTACAGTTAATTATCTACCCATTACTCAAAAACTAATTGATACTCTGGGAAATTACTGCCAAATTAATTTACAAGGGCAAAAAATACAACTTCCAAGTGAAATTGTGTTCATCTGGACACTATTGGTCATTTAATGTGTTGCAAAGTGATGGTTAACAGCGTGCTACAGCACAGCCAAACTAGGCATTCGTTGTACAAAGCTACCTGGATCTTGGCCACCAATTTAAAAACGACAGCAATGAATACAGATGTAAATAATATCCACCTGGGATACCTGTGCATGTGTGCACTTATAGCTCCTTTTTTGAGTGTGATAGCAGGAGAAAATGCACACGCAAACCAAGAGACCATCTACTCAATCACGCATAGCGAGTTATTGGTCACAAAATCTATTTAAAGCTTCAGATCATTATTACACCCTTCCAGAACATCTGGCTCATGGGGCAATGTACCAATGTCATTGTATTTCAACACGGATACAACCATAAATTTGTTTTTCAATTAAAAAAAATCTTTCTTATTAGTTTGCTTATTATGTAGGGCCACGTAGCAAGGTCATTGCAGTGTTGTTGTCTTGCTGACAGGTGACTTGCTGCATATATGTAAAGATTTGACTGGCACACAAGGATAAAGAGGGTCAAGGTTGATGCAGACTTCACTGTCAGGGCTTGTAGCGTCGAGCAATCTACTGTTCGTACCGAGACGATTGCAGAGTTCAGTGAGCAGATCATCATGTCCAGCATCTGATCTTCACACTCACTGCTCATCAAGTGACCTATATATCCATAATTACACACATCGACCTTGTGACGGCATACCCAGCAACGACCTACACACGGAAAGCATAAATAAACTCAACAAAGTCTTGCATTTATGAACCTGAAGTATTCGTGATCGAGAACTGTGTGACGTCAATTTAATAACGTCAACCGAACATCTCAGGCTACAGGTTGATAGAAAAAAAAAATCCTAAACATTTTTATGGAATGTGTAAACATTGCTGCAGTGCCACAGAATAAATGATTGCAACCTTGATGCCTGTGTATGTGTGATACAATGTCTGACTGTTTTGCATACATAAGATATAAAACACCATCTGTCAGAACCTGAGGCCATTCTTGCCCTACTACCCTCCTTGCTTAATTTTCCCTATCCTTCCCTCATATATCTCCAACATTTTTCAAGAGCTACAGCACACGCATACAGCAGTGACCACGTAATAAAACGCACATAATGAGAGTACAAAAGACATAATACTAAGTTGACACCTCCATGTGCACACACACAAATTAGGTTAATTAAGATGAATGTGGGAACACTTTGCTATTGACATCTTCTGTCTTTAAGTACACCAATGTAAACCTATGAGACCTGATGAAGACATCCGTGGGTCGCAATGTGATGTCAATTACAGTTAATGTCAGGATTTGACATTTGTAACATATGTACTATAAACAGAGAGATATCTCAGAAATGGAATAATCTGCCCAAAGGAGGGCAAAACCGAGGATGAGTAAGGGAGGGAGGGTGAGCTAAAAGGAGAAGGAAGGCCAGATCAGTGATCCAGAACAGTGAGCAGACAGAAGGACAGAACAAGTGAATAATTTGGTCAAACACAGCAACCATTTTCACACACAAACTAGATAAAGACAATCCCAATTCCTTAACATGGCATGCCACACATCCATCATTTGATATGTCTTACCTGGGACGATGGAGACAGTGTCTCTCTCCCAGGACACAACGCTGACATACTCCTGCACAGCTGTGGGGATGAGGCACTTGAACACAGCTACGTTGCCCCGCATCGAGCGCTGGTCCGCCACCCGCACGGTGTAGGGCTCCCTGAAAACTACACACAGACATACCATACTTACGGTAACTAAAAATTGTTTCACAATTAGCAAAAAACACTAATTAGTGTGAGTGTAAAATGCAAATTAATTGCTACTTGCCAAGATTTAAAATTGTATTTCTAGAAAGTTCCCTTGTTGTAAGAGCTATTTACCTATTTTAGTCAGTCTTTACATCAAATCCTTAATTTGAGCATGAATAATTATATTTTGTCCATTCTAGTTTTAAAATGTGAAAACAGAGAAAATATTGATTCAAATAAGATATTTTGGTTTTCCTGACATAGAAAATATTTTTTAAACTTACTGCAACAGCCCGAGGATGCTTAATTTAGTAGAAGCATTTAAGTCCCATCTTAAAACTCATTTGTATACTCTAGCCTTTAAATAGCCCCCCTGTTAGACCAGTTGATCTGCCGTTTCTTTTCTTTTCTCCTCTGCTCCCCTTTTCCTTGAGGGGGGGGGGGGGCACAGGTCCGGTGGCCATGGATGAAGTGCTGGCTGTCCAGAGTCGGGACCCGGGGTGGACCGCTCGCCTGTGCATCGGCTGGGAACATCTCTGCGCTGCTGACCCGTCTCCGCTCGGGATGGTGTCCTGCTGGCCCCACTATGGACTGGACTCTTACTATTATGTTGGATCCACTATGGACTGGACTCTCACAATATTATGTCAGACCCACTCGACATCCATTGCTTTCGGTCTCCCCTAGAGGGGGGGGGTTACCCACATATGCGGTCCTCTCCAAGGTTTCTCATAGTCATTCACATCGACGTCCCACTGGGGTGAGTTTTTCCTTGCCCGTATGTGGGCTTTGTACCGAGGATGTCGTTGTGGCTTGTGCAGCCCTTTGAGACACTTGTGATTTAGGGCTATATAAATAAAGATTGATTGATTGATTGATTGATAATTTAAGAATTGCAAGTTTGAAAATGGTTGTTTTCAGAATAAGGTATCTTATTTCTACATAGTTTAAAAGTCTTGATAATTTCTAAATACTGTATTTTTCGGAGTATAAGTCGCTCCGGAGTATAAGTCGCACAGGCCGAAAATGCATAACAAAGAAAGAAAAAAACATATATAAGTCGCAATGGAGTATAAGTCGCATTTTTTGGGGACATTTATTTGATAAAACCCAACACCAAGAATAGACATTTGAAAGGCAATTTAAAATAAATAAAGAATAGTGAACAACAGGCTGAATAAGTGTACGTTATATGACGCATAAATAACCAACTGAGAACGTGCCTGGTATGTTAACGTAACTAAGGTGCGCACCTGCGCAATTGCGCTCTGCGCACAGCAAATCTATGCCACGCACAAAATCAAATCCCACTCTAAGCAAAATAAACAAATAATTTGTTTTGTATGATATATCAATGCAACTGTGAGTAACATGTGACGAAAGGCGGCCACAACAGATAAACAATGTTTGTCAACACGGTTAAATTATTATAACGTCTGTGGAGACACTTTAAGTAGGACAGGAATTCCATCAGTCCCTTTATTTAGCGAAATTGTTTGTCGGCCATAACTACACCAAAACAATGCGTAAAATACTTCTATCTAGCAAAACTGGTCATTGTCTACCGTACAAACCAAGCCAAAAGCAACTCTTTGTCATCTGTTATATGAACAGCAGCCGCTTGCTCTCTCTCTCTCTCTCTCGCCTGCACCAACACATACACTATGGCAATTAGCCACTGGTGCGTTTATGGCCACACACAATGTTGGACAACTCCAACACTACACGTTAAGTGTAAATTTCAAGTCGTTTTACTATGACTCCTCAATCAGTGTGCTTATTCTACTGTCATTTGTTAAGAATGTTATTTTTTTAATATTAATCATGAAATGATGTTACAGCACTACAGAATTGCTAATAAAAATATTTATTTTACGGACAGAAAGTTAATAAACAATTCATCTCATGCAACATGTGAATGTTTTAAGGGGAACTAAATGTGATCTCTGAAAGGGGTGCACAATCTTTCCAAAGCAGGACCCCCACCCAGGCATAAAATACTATAGTGCATAGCTGATTAAAAAAAAACTATATCTAAGTGGGCCAAATCACATTTATTAGAAAATAATCTCTTGAAAAAGACTACTGTCACTTGATTATAATAATAAGACATTTAAATTGTTATGTCAGGTTTGAGACAAATATGCTGCTGGTATGACCACAGTGTGCACGTCTGTATTCCACTGAATGCTCAGAGTGTTTGTGTGTTTTCTCACACACATGAAAAATTATAGGGAACATTGCCAATAGGCATACCTTGGTAAAATGTCTCCTCTTTAGTTTTGGGCGTACATTAGGCTGCTAAGCATGATCTACTTATTTTCACCAGCTTAACCATTGCTAGCGTTGGTTGTAGTTTGTTTTAGTCTTTGTTTTCTGATACAACTGACAATAACTGTTGGACAATTTGCTCACGCATTTGTTGACAAAGTGGTGATCCTTGCCTCATCCTTGTTTGTGAATGACTGAGCATTTCATGGAAGCTGCTTTTATACCCAATCATGACACCCACCTGTTTTCAATTAGCCTGTTCACCTGTGGGATGTTCCAAATAAGTGTTTGATGAGCATTCCTCAACTTTCTCAGTCTTTTTTGCCACTTTTTTTTAAACATGTTGCAGGCATCAAATTCCAAATGAGCTAATATTTGCAAAAAAATAACGTTTTCCAGTTCGAACATTAAGTATCTTGTCTTTGCAATCTATTCAATTGAATATAGGTTGAAAAAGATTTGCAAATCATTGTATTCTGTTTTTATTGACCATTTACACAACGTGCAAACTTCACAGGTTTTGGGTTTTGTATTAAGAATGTTAATTTAAGCATAGTAATCATAAAATGCAGTTACCAGATTAGATAAATGCTGATAAAAAGTATGTAATGATATATTTTACAGACACAATGTTATCCATTATATCCCATGTTTGTACTACAGCCCACATCTCATTGTGCTAAATGTGAATATTTCAAGGGGAACAAATCGTGATCTCTGAAGGGGTACATGTCTTAAATTATTTTACAGCAACCCCCAAGACATACAACATACAGCTCCTGAAAACTTTTTTTTAAATTTCCATTTAGATTAATTAATCATTTAGATTAGAAAATAGTATAATGGAAATAACTGCTGTTATTTGATTAATAAAACATTGAACTTGTTATGATGTCAGCTTTGGGACAGGTGTGATGCTGGGGTGGCGACAGCGTGCATGTCTGATGTTGCTCACATGTCGTCCAAGGAATGCTCAGGGAATTTGAGCGTTTGCTCAGACACATGAAAAATTAGAGGGAACATTGATGGTAAGAGTCATTCAAATAACTATAACATATAGAACATGCTATACGTTTACCAAACAATCTGTCACTCCTAATCGCTAAATCCCATGAAATCTTATATGTCTAGTCTCTTACGTGAATGAGCTAAATAATATTATTTGATATTTTACGATAATGTGTTAATAATTTCACACATAGGTCGCTCCTGAGTATAAGTCGCACCCCCGGCCAAACTATGAAAAAAACTGCGACTTATAGTCTGAAAAATACGGTATACAAATCTTAATTTAGGATGTCTGATCAAGTAAAATTAACTAGCTGAATAGACACATAATTTCACAGGTTTTTAGTATTGTTTTCCCTAAAATCTTGTCTTTTTATCTTGTATTTTGTCAGCTATTTTTGTAGTGTAACCATGCATGTGTGCGTACTTGGATTTATCAGTATGAAGCCTTAGGTTTAAAAAGTTAAAGTTAAAGTACCAATGATTGTCACACACACACTAGGTGTGGCGAGATTATTCTCTGCATTTGACCCATCACCCTTGATCACCCCCTGGGAGGTGAGGGGAGCAGTGGGCAGCAGCGGTGGCCGCGCCCGGGAATCATTTTGGTGATTTAACCCCCAATTCCAACCCTTGATGCTGAGTGCCAAGCAGGGAGGTAATGGGTCCCATTTTTATAGTCTTTGGTATGACTCGGCCGGGGTTTGAACTCACAACCTACCGATCTCAGGGCGGACACTCTAACCACTAGGCCACTGATACAACTGTGTACAGAATTTCCACACGGTACACATTTGAAGAAAGGGACAAGAAGTGTACATTTGATGCTGCACACCTTCACAAGCACAGGTAGTAGTGTGCCTAAAAGCTGTTGCAAACGTGAGGCAAGCAGAGTTCTTGGCGGACAAAGACAGCCTTTGTTCAGCGATAATCATGGCTAGAGCCAGTTTCAAAGAAAAATATCATAGACACCATGTTCCATCATTAAAATCTCCTGTTCTAATACACTTCGCTTCCTTGTGAAATATGTAAACAGACAAATCCAGGTGGACAAAAATAGTGTGTTCAGGAAAGAGTCATAATTGTAACGTGGACGAGGAGGCATGATGATCTTCTAAGATTACAGACGTAACTCCGGAGACAGCGTGTAGGTAAGACAATGATTTATTTTGCATAAATCATTAAAAAAAAAAAAGTAAACGCAAGGAGAGCGTGCCGACTGCACACGGGAAGCTAACGGAATAGCTCACCAGGAAATACTAAGACAGGACTTAGCGTACAAAAGACCACAGGGAACCAACGTGACAGTTGCATTTGAGCAAACAAATGCACCAGACTGAGTGACGGGCAAAGGCAGGACTCAATAGCTCTCTAATTAGTGCTTGGGAATTGGTGAGTGTCCCGAACACTAATCAGAGGCAGGTGAACATAATCTAGGCTGACCATACGTCCTCTTTTCCCCCGACATGTACACTTTTGCGGAACTGTGCGGGGTGTCCGAGCGGAGTTTCTTAAATGCCTCAAATGTCCGGCATTTTGAGTTAGGTTTGCATGTATTTTCAATGTACGTCCAGGGTTAAGAAGTGGTTAAACAAAACAAACTGTGAAGGTGTGCGCACGCAGAAACATTCGTGAGGGAGGGGCCGAGACAGAAAGCGAGAGATCTAGTGAGTGGAGAGATGGACATGAAAACAAGAAATGCCGAAACGTAAATGCAACTTCACGGATGATTTGCGGAAAAAGTATTCTTGTTTTCGTCCTGGCCGTGACACATGGAAGCAGAATGCACTGTGTGCAAAGCAGGAACGTATATATATGTGGCAAATAAAGGGGCCAAAGATCTACAAGCCCATATCGACACTACAAAGCACAAAACGGCTGTGCAGGGCGAGAGCTCGTCTGCTGTTTTTTGTTTAAATTTAATTAACTTGTTTTGAGGCATTATTTATGTTTAGATTATATACAAAAATGTTATTTTATAATTTCTACCTCTGCACTTTTTTCCAAAACTGTGAATATTACAGAATATAAGTGTCACTTACCGTATTTTCTTATACTGTCAACAGAGGTGGGTAGAGTAGCCAGAAATTGTACTCAAGTAAGAGTACTGTTACTTTAGAGATTTATTACTCAAGTAAAAGTAAGGAGTAGTCACCCAAATATTTACTTGAGTAAAAGTAAAAAGTATGTTGTGAAAAAACTACTCAAGTACTGAGTAACTGATGAGTAACATACACACTCATATCATATATATATATATATACATACATACATACATATACATTGATATATACAGTATATAATTTATATGTATTTATTTTGCTGTTTTTGTTTACATGTTAAAGGTGTTTTAATGAATATACATGCATGTTTAACATATAGATTCCTTTCTTTCATGAAGACAATATAAGTTGGTGTATTACCTGATTCTGATGACTTGCGTTGATTGTAATCAGACAGTTGTGATGATAACGTCCACGTTTTCAAATGGAGGAGAAGAAAAGTTCCTCCTTTCTGTCTAATACCACATGAAAGTGGTGGGTTTTTGGCATCTTATTTGTCCAGCTTCCATATTCGTTTTTATACACTTTACAAGAAATATATTGGCGTCAAACTCCGTAGCTTGCTAGCTTGTTTGCGCTGGCTTTCGAAGACTCTTGTTTTGAAAGCGCAGGCGCGATGGAGCGGCACTTTTATTGTGAAGACAGGAACGTCCTCGTGCGGTTGAAATAAAAAAGTATCTTTTTTCCTTCACACTTTTGATTGATTGATTGGAACTTTTATTATTAGATTGCACAGTACAGTACACATTCCGTACAATTGACCACTAAATGGTAACACCCGAATAAGTTTTTCAACTTGTTTAAGTCAGGTCATGTGACCACCTGGCTCTGTTTGATTGGTCCAACGTCACCAGTGACTGCATCTGATTGGTGGAACGAAGTGAAACGTCACCAGTAAGGCAGGCACTTTGACGGTCTGTCTGACAAACCAAAACAAACAAAGCGTGCATTAACAGATCGATAAAAATTTGTAGCGAGTAGCGAGCTGAATGTAGATAAAAGTAGCGGAGTAAAAGTAGCGTTCCTTCTCTATAAATATACTTAAGTAAAAGTAAAAGTATGTTGCATTAAAACTACTCTTAGAAGTACAATTTATCCCAAAAGTTACTCAAGTAGATGTAACGGAGTAAATGTAGCGCGTTACTACCCACCTCTGACTGTCAACTAGTGTTGGCGTTAAAGGGGAACATTATCACCAGACCTATGTAAGCGTCAATATATACCTTGATGTTGCAGAAAAAAGACCATATATTTTTTTAACCGATTTCCGAACTCTAAATGGGTGAATTTTGGCGAAATAAACGCCTTTCTAATATTCGCTCTCGGAGCGATCGGGAAGCAATCCGCCATTTTCTCAAACACTGAGTCAAATCAGCTCTGTTATTTTCCGTTTTTTCGACTGTTTTCCGTACCTTGGAGACATCATGCCTTGTCGGTGTGTCGGAGGGTGTAACAACACGAAAAGGGATGAATTCAAGTTGCACCAGTGGCCCAAAGATGCGAAAGTGGCAAGAAATTGGACGTTTGTTCCGCACACTTTACCGACGAAAGCTATGCTACGACAGAGATGGCAAGAATATGTGGATATCCTGCGACACTCAAAGCAGATGCATTTCCAACGATAAAGTCAAAGAAATCTGCCGCCAGACCCCCATTGAATCTGCCGGAGTGTGTGAGCAATTCAGGGACAAAGGGCCTCGGTAGCACGGCAAGCAATGGCGGCAGTTTGTTCCCGCAGACGAGCGAGCTAAACCCCCTGGATGTCTTGGCTCACACCGTCCCGAAGATGATCAAGAGAAGAATATCGACCCTAGCTTCTCTGGCCTGCTGACATGAGGGTATGTCTCCAGAATATATTAATTGATGAAAACTGGGCTGTCTGCACTCTCAAAGTGCATGTTGTTGCCAAATGTATTTCATATGCTGTAAACCTAGTTCATAGTTGTTAGTTTCCTTTAATGCCAAACAAACACATAGCAATCGTTGGTTAGAAGGCGATCGCCGAATTCGTCCTCGCTTTCTCCCGTGTCGCTGGCTGTCGTGTCGTTTTCGCTTGCATACGTTTCAAACCGATATGGCTCAATAGCTTCAGTTTCTTCTTCAGTTTCTTCTTCAATTTCGTTTTCGCTACCTGCCTCCACACTACAACCATCCGTTTCAATACATTCGTAATCTGTTGAATCGCTTAAGCCGCTGAAATCCGAGTCTGAATCCGAGCTAATGTCGCTATAGCTTGCTGTTCTTTCCGCCATGTTTGTTTGTGTTGGCTTTACTATGTGACGTCACAGGAAAATGGACGGGTGGTTAAAATCAGGCACTTTGAAGCTTTTTTTAGGGATATTGCTAAATATGATGGGTAAAATTTTGAAAAAAACTTCGAAAAATATAATAAGTCACTGGGAACTGATTTTTAATGGTTTTAACAATTCTGAAATTGTGATAATGTTCCCCTTTAACGCACTTTTTGTGTCTTTTTAACGCATTGAAATCAGAAAGGACGCAGATTTTTTTTTACCATTTGCGTCCCACAGCTAATGTTTTAAAGGCCCACGGCACATTCTAAAAATACTATTAAAATAAACAAAAACATAACAAAAGTTAAATAAAAAAGCTTACAGTTACAATGTAAATTACAATGTAATTTAGAAACAGTTGCAATGTTGACTAATAAAACAAAGCTGTTTTTTTTTTTTTCAAACGGTCATTGCTCTATCAACCTATCAAACCTATCAAAGGTCAATTACTTCACATCAAATATTCCACTTTGAAAACTATTTTTGGTGGAAGATTTTGCATATTTTGTGTGTTTGCCATAAAAAATATAGTTTTGTTTGACAAAAAAGGGTGGAAAATAAACAAAAAAAAAACATTAAAAAACTTATTAAATATTTTGAAATGAGGAATTGATCTGAAGTTGATGTAGACTCTAGAGATTTAAGCGTTAAATATAAAATGTATGTATGCCCTGGCACACCATTATCATCATTTCATGACCGAAGCAAAACACTTTTTACACTTTTATACTGAAATAAATACACCTACAACTTATTAAATAAAAACATAGAAAAAACTACCAGCGGCGGTAAAGTTTAGATCCATGAAGGAAAGAAAGTGAATGAATGTTTATAACTGAATACATTTACATATGCTTACACATTTGTTTTCTTTTGTATTATTTTTTTAATGAATTAAGTAACGTTTATGACAACCGTTTTCCAAAACACAATATAGAATGTGAGATATAACAGGATAATGCATACATTTGTCATTTGTTTTCAAAACGCTTACAAAAAAGTGGGACCCCAAAAATTTACTGTGGGACCCCATTTTTATGACTTGATGGGGTCCCTGGGACCTCATTTTGAAAATTCCTAGCGCCAACACTGCTGTCGACAGGGGAGAAAAAATGCTTTATTTAAATAAATATATTATTTATAAAGCAAGTTCGAGTATCATTGGCAAATTTTCACCTAGTCCGGACCTTGGCGTGCTGCCCGCCTTGGCACGCATATACAGTATGTGTCCTCTTTTTGGGATTTCAGAATTTGGTCAGCCTAACATAATCAGTACCCATGACAACCAAGAAAACACAAAACAGGGGTGCTGAAACAGATCATAAACAACAGGTGAATCAAAACCCAAAATAAACTATAATCCGGCACCGGATCATAACAATAATACTACAAAACAAAAACTGTTAGTGCTGCACTTCAAACAACAAGAAACTTTACTAAAAATAAAATAATATTCACAATTTAATTTTTGTACTTTACTAAAAGGAAACACTGTCCAAAA
The DNA here is from genome assembly GCF_033978685.3 of Nerophis lumbriciformis. Classification (NCBI taxonomy): domain Eukaryota; kingdom Metazoa; phylum Chordata; class Actinopteri; order Syngnathiformes; family Syngnathidae; genus Nerophis; species Nerophis lumbriciformis. Next base: position 23,031,149 of record NC_084556.2, read on the forward strand.
GATGTCGTCGTCTGCAGCAGGAAGGAAAGCGCGGGAAAATGTGCAAGTCCGGTGCGACCATCGCGAGCGGCTGTAAAGGCCGTTTTGTCGGCATTGGCAGGAGTTCTCCCGTTGATCTCGCTGCACGGGAGAAGCCAGGAGGAAGTGGTCCTGAAATTGCGACCTCTCGGCACCTGGGATCGTCCCACAGATACCACAGATTTTCTTTCCGATCCTATACCGAGTAAAATTCAGGCTGGTATCCGCAATCCGATACCGATACTTTGTATAAATATACCTAATGTGTCTGGTAAATTTGAAAAAATAGTGTATTTCAAGTGTTGCTGCTCTTAGGGAATTATCTTCAAACGCTAAAAAAAAACCAGAGGGAAAAAAAAATAATGGCGTTATTTTGAATGTTGTCTTATTCAAATTCAACTCTGTATGTAGTGTCTCCAATAAAAGTAAAGATACACATGTTTTATAATACTGAGTGACTCATTCTGATTGTCAATTGTTTTCATGCTTGCGCATTACGTACTTACCTAGGCGGACGAAAAAGTAGTTCCCACCAATCATGTTTCAGTTTAAGTTACTTTACACTGTGTTTCTGTTGGTGATACATTATCTCAAATACCTAGAGTATAAAAAGTATGGATATTTTAATTTGAGAATCGATATTATAGCATAAGGATATGGTATGGACCGTATTGATTTTTTGGTATCGATTCGCACATTACTAGTAAGCGCACATCGCAGGAGGACCAGCTGGCAGAGGAGGTAGACCATTCCGCTTCAAAATGTGTCGCCTTAATTATAAGGCTTAAATATAAAGCTTTAATTTTTTTCCGGCTCCAGACAGATTCGATTTTTGTTTTTTTGGTCCAGTATGGCTCTTTCAACATTTTGGGTTGCCGACCCCTGAGTGAGAAGACTTTGACTGCTGGCAAATTTCACTTCATAATACACCAAGATGGTACTTTAGATGTGAACTGAATTATATTTATATAGCGCTTTTCTCTCGTCACTCAAAGCGCTTTACATAGTGAAACCCATTATCTAAGTTCATTTTAAAACAATGTGGGTGTAACTGGGAGCAGGTGGGTAAAGTATCTTGCCCAAGGACAAAATCTATGAAAATGTTGGTGAAAATATATATTTTTTTTGCAGTGACAAGGATGGCGTAAGCTGGGTCTCAAACCCGGGACCCTCAAGTTATTGGCATGGCCGCTCTACCAACCGAGCTTCGCCGCCCACAATAAATACAGTTTATTCATCAATCACCACTGCACTCTGCATATGCTGTATTTACTAGACATGATGTACCTGCTCTTGAACTTTGTTTGAACGGGTCTAATCCCTGCCTGCTCTTCACATTAATTAAGCAAGCCGCCATTAGACAAGACAATCAAGGAATTGTTTTTAAAGCAATGGGATGCAATCACGTTGTCCCAAACTTTGTAAGGGCAACAGATTGGTTTAAATATATTTGAGACTTTGAGGCTCCTTTTTTTGCAGGTGATGTAGTTTTTAACAAAGTGTTGAATGACAATGAGCTCATTAGTAAAGTCCCATGATCTTGGATGTGTCTGAAGGTTGCTAAGGAACTGCCGTTTCCTTCTTGACGATCACAGAAAGGGATATGTTCATGATGTACAGTAATGGAAATTCAAAATAGGTGGTACAGCTAGGGCTGCACAAAAATAATAACAACTTGCAATCTAATTTCTATATAGCAACGTTTTTTGTTTTTTAATGGTGTCATTTTACACAAGGACTCACACCACACTTCCTTTGTCACTCCCTCAATCCACTAGATCAGCGTTTCTCAAAGTGTGGGGCGCGCCCCACTGGTGGGGAATAGAGACATGACAGGTGGGGCGCGAGGAACGGGAGGAAATTTCACTTTAATTTTTTTTTTTAATTATATTCTTAGATTTTTTTTTTTACTATGCTTTCATTTTCTATACACACTGTAAATCACTTTGTGATTCTGTCTGTGAAATCTGCTATATAAATACATGTAAATTACTTATTTTTCCTGTAGGCTTTACATTTCTGGAGGAGCGAAAGTTTGACAGACATAGCAACAGTAACTAATGGGGGCGGGGCTAAGCGGAACAAACTTGACGAGACAAGCGCAGCAAAATGAAAAGCTGTCCCACTGTCAAACGACGCAGTGACGAGACGTATATGCGACATTGCAAGTGATCTTGAGGAACAACTCGTAGACAAATTAAAAGAAAGTCGTTTTGCTTTACAAGTGGACGAAGCTACTGACAGCAATAAAGACTGCCTGTTCATCGCATACGTCCGCTTTGTGAATGGCAAGTCACTGTGCGAGGATTTGCTGTTTTGCAAATACATAAAAAATAGAGCCACTGCTGATGAGCTGTTCAAGATAATGGACAGTTTCCTCAAAGAACACGACCTTAAATGGGAAAACTGTGTGGGCTTTTGCTCTGATGGCGCACAGACCATGGCAGGGTCAAAAAACAGGCTGTAGGCTTTAATAAAGAGGGTTGCGCCAAATGCGCATTGGACACACTGCGTCATTCACCGGGAAGCACTCGCGTCAAGGCAGCTCAGCCCCGAACTCAATGAGGTTTTAACATGTTGTGAGCGCGGTAAATTTTCCGTCAAAACACGACCACTGAAAGCGTGACTGTTCTCTGCACTGTGTGAGGAAATGGGAGCTGATCATACGGCCGTGCTGTTTCACAGTGAATCAAAGTGGCTCTCCCGGGGCAAAGTGCTGTCACTTGCCCTGTCTTGCCAAATGCATAGCTCCTCTTTTTTTTGCAAAGATTGCAAAGTGGCACTTTTATTTGATTTATTATTGAACTTGATGCAAGTTATTTGATTTATTATTGAACTTGATGCAAGTTATAACACTTTTATTTGATTTATTATTGAACTTGATGCAAGTTATAACACTTTTATTTGATTTATTATTGAACTTGATGCAATTTATAACACTGTTTTTGATTTATTATTGAACTTGATGCAAGTTATAACACTTGTATTTGATTTATTATTGAACTTGATGCAAGTTATAACACTTTTATTTGATTTATTATTGAACTTGATGCAAGTTATAACACTTGTATTTGATTTATTATTGAACTTGATGCAAGTTATAACACTTTTGTTTTATTTATTATTGAACTTTATGCAAGTTATTTTATTTCTTATTGAACTTGATGCAAGTTATACCACAGCTGCACAGTTATTTTATTCATTATTGAACTTGATGTTATTTTATGTTATTGAGTTTGAATGTATACAACTTGATGTTACTTGATGTTCAATAAATTTGAAAATGTTAAGCTTGGCATTAGCGTTCTGTTGTGGCGATGGGGGCAGGTGGGGCTTGAAAACTCCCCCTTGTCCAAAGTGGGGGATGACAAAAAAAGTTTGAGAACCACTGCACTAGATCATACCCCTGGCCAGCGAGGCGCTCCGGCTATAATTCATTAGCTCACGGGAGAAGCGATCGCATTAATTAATTGACTTTTCTTTATTACGTGTCTATATTACATGCCGAAATGTTCAGTCGTCCCTCTCTACATCGCACTCTACTACTACACTACTACTACAACATTGCAAATTTAAAAAAATAACTTTTTTAAAGCATATTCTCCATGTTTTGGCCTAATCTAAGTGTTAAATTATATATTATATGTATTACAGTGAAGTATTGTCTTATTGTCTATGAATTCCATTGTGGTGATGATGTGGTGGGACTTCCCTTTCAAGGGTTACACAGCTAAAAACAACAGGCGGCTATCTTGGCGCTACTCTTCACCGTTACGATTTAAAATTGAGGAACTCTTAGCAGAACAACTTTTTGATGGACTTCCTCTTTAATGCCTGCCTAATCAGTAACATGCATCCACAGTGGTGAGCCTTTGACGTGAGCGATAGTAAAAGGCAAGACGCGAGACGGACCGTACTGTATATGTACAGTATATGTATGTGTGTCTATATATATATATATATATATATATATATATATATATATATATATATGTGCGTGTGTGTGTATGTCAAAAGTTGTAAAGGAATGGCTAAATCAGGCTAAAATTAAGGTTTTAGAATGGCCTTCCCAAAGTCCTGACTTAAACGTGTGGACAATGCTGAAAAAACAAGTCCATGTCAGAAAACCAACAATATTAGCTGAACTGCACTTATTTTGTCAAGAGGAGTGGTCAAAAATTCAACCAGAATCTTGTCAGAAGCTTGTGGATGGCTACCAAAATCGCCTTATTGCAGTGAAACTTGCCAAGGGACATGCAACCAAATATTAACATTGCTGTATGTATACTTTTGACCCAGCAGATTTGGTCACATTTTCAGTAGACCCATAATAAATTCATAAAAGAACCAAACTTCATGAATGTTTTTTTGTGACAAACAAGTATGTGCTCCAATCACTCTATCACAAAAAAATAAGAGTTGTAGAAATTATTGGAAACTCAAGACAGCCATGACATTATGTTCTTTACAAGTGTACGTAAACTTTTGACCACGACTGTAGGTTCAGTAACCAACAAAGTGTCAAGATCTCTTGGTATCATCAGAATAATCAGGGGTTTGGTTCATCAGGCATGCTTCTTAACTCTTTATTACACTTTAATTTATCCATATCTTATCTTCTGCAATATTATCTGGGCTAGTACATATCCATCAAATTTACACAAATTACTCATTATGCATAAGAAATGTGTAAGAATAGGTACCTCTAAATATTTGGCTCCATCTTCTCCTCTTTTTAGGAAAGTAAATGTACTATCTATTTATGATATCAACACAGTTCAGTCCTCTTCTTTTATCTATAAATGTACTTACCTCCCTAATACGCTTCCTACACCTTTCAAATATTATTTTAAGACCAATTCGCAAGTCCATGATCATAATACCAGACAAACTGATAATCTCCGTTCTATCTTTGGTCGTATCACTCTTAGCCAGTTTTCCATTAAACACAGAGGTCCTTTACTCTGGAATCTATGTAACCTATGGAACTTATGTATTGCAAACTCCTCATCTTCACTCAGTAACTTTAAACATAGATTAAGGGCCAGCCTGGTGAATCAACATTCTCCATTTGTTCCTACCTTATAATGTGGCCCTATACTTCCTCACACACACACACACACACACACACACACACACACACACACACACACACACACACACATACTCAATCCGCACAAGGTAGACTACTTGCCGTTGTCTTATTTTTTATATACTATGTTTAATAGTGTTTGTTAATTTACTGCTTTAGGTGAGAACCTTGCAAAAGCCCTTTTCGCACTTATTTCTTATTACTGTATGTATTTCTCATTACTCATTTCTTGTCTCTATGTATTTTACCAATGTGACCTTTTGTACTGTTTATATAAATAAACAAATAAAACCTTTAATGTATACTGTAGAGGGCTCTAATAATGTAAAAAAATATATTCAGAAGGTTGTTAACTGTTTTTCTATGCTTTAACTATGAAAATATTTTTTTTTTTACCTATAATCCTACTTCGCGGAAATTTGTGTACGGCAGTGATGTCAAACATGCGGCCCGTGGGCCGGATCAGGCCCGCCAGCAGGTTCAATCCGGCACGCAAGAGGAGTTTGCTAAGTGTAAAATTTAACTGCATTTTTTTAATTACTGAAACTGCTGTTCTAAATGTGTTCACTGGGTGTCGCAATAGCAATTCTGTTAGGCAAGCAAATAGTTTTTACAGGGCCGAGGAAGTACACTAAGCAAGAGGTACACGGTTAAGCGGGGCTGCGACTCCTCCCCCTCGACGCAATGTAAAACAAACAGGAGTATAATAAAAATTGGTAACCCCACTCAAGATGCTGCATGAGACACTGCACATTGATATAGTTCTGTAAAAAATGGTCAAATTTAAAGAAAGTGAACGGTGTGTGATTTACTGCAACACTGTCAGTCTTTTAAGTTTTGATTTGTTGAAATTGTTCACGCTTCGCACAGCTTTTATTTTTCCATCAATACACACTGATGCCCAGAAGGAAAGGAGTAACTCAACCCTCTTGAATAGTTTCTACTTCAGTTTGTATGGTTTGTTGAGTTAGCACAGGAATAATACGTGAAAATGACAAATTAGGTAGTTGATACATAGAAGAGTTTTTATTTATACTTTATTTTGTTTTCTTGTTTAATCTTGGATTGGCTGTGACTGAAAGTTTAATTGCTTTGTAGATACACTGACATTAAGTCTAAATTCTTTATGTCCGTTCTGATGTTTCTGAAACTACACCGATTTTTGTCAAGAGTATTACAGTATTTGTGGTATGTACATTTTCAGAATGTACCTGTTCTATCTTGGGCCAAAGTAAAACAAAGAAAACAATTTGAAGTTGCCGTAGTTATATTCTTAAATTATTATGCCATGATTTTACCCGTCCGGCTCACGTGGGAATAGATTTTCCCCCATGTGGCCCATGAACTAAAATTAGTTTGACACCCTTGGTTTACGGTGTCATGTCTGGTCTACCGTATTTTTCGGACTATAAGTCGCAGTTTTTTTCATAGTTTGGCCGGGGCTCCAGTGCGACTTATATATGTTCTTTTCCTTCTTTATTAAGCATTTTCGGCAGGTGCGACTTATACTCCGGTGCGACTTATACTCCGAAAAATACGGTAAATTAAATGCGATAAATGAGAGACGACTGTACTGTATTGTGGAGTGAGCCAGCGTACCATTTTTCGAATTTGAGATTGTTTTGTTATTTTATTCATTTCCATTTTTAAAAACGTCCCCCGTTAACTGTTCTTGCAGGAATTTCCATAAAGAAAAATAACTGGAAGTTTCTTGAAATTACTTAGACATTTTTAAGACACTGACAGTTTTAACAATAATAAAAATTGTGTGTTTTCTTTAAAAAAAATTATTAAAAATGAAAGCCTGTTTCTGTATGCATGCATATGTGTGTGAGAATGGTGATCTCAATTCAAAGCAAGAAAATGGAGATTCACATTTTTCGCAGATTCATGCAGCTGTGTAGGCCAAAGTGCCCTAGTGGTCTATACCCAAAACTGAAACCTCATCAACATTTGCAAAAACTCCAAGAGACGCCAGGGCCCAACAGAGGCCGCTGGCTACAGGATGTTAGGTTCACGCTAATCCCTCCTCTCCTGCCGCCAGGCTTTTGGGTCATGTGGGAATGAAGGCAGCATCCGGCTGGCATGCAGCTCAGGGTCCTGGCTCAAATCCGCAACTTGGCGCTAGTATTAGTATTAGAATGAATATGAGTATTAGTTCAGGTCGGTGTTGGGAGGCAGAATATGAAAGCAGATGTTGACGGCAGGGGGGAAGGGGAGGGGGCGGGGGGGGTACCGACTGGACTGAATGAACCGCAGAGAACAGACAAAGTGCAACCACTGTATCATCCAGATTTACTCTGGCGGTGATCTAAGGCTACTATTTGTTTAGTAATTTCAGTCTCATGTACAAACGTTTGTATCTCAGCTTGTTCTCCAACTGGAGGACTCTAAACCCCCAAATGCACTATTTTGCAGGAGATGAGGTCTGGCTTATTAGAGCAGCATCACACAGTCTAATCAATGAAAAGCACCAATTAGGGTTGTTAATGAGAGATAATTAAAGAAGTGTGTTGTGGCTATATTTAGTCTGACACAGGAGGACAGTTTGCAGAACATGGGCGGAGAGGGAAAACAGAAATGGAGGTAATAGAAACATCTTCTGGTCAGATTTTCCAAAAATAGACAACTTCCTACAGTATCTCTGCTCATTGATTCACACTGTGACCGGCAATAAATATTTCCCACAAACACCAAAAACAAAACAGTTATTTTTTGCTAGTACACTTAGATCTGTTGTGACACTTTTTTTTCCACAGCTGATGTGAATCATCGAAAAAGCACACTCGAGGTGCTACTTGTTATGTTATGTGCTGCGGGCTGTGTTGTGTTATGTGCTTTTATGCCTTAGACAGCAAGGTGCCACTCAGCAGTGCAGATGGAGTTAAAGAGGTTATAACTGTATAATGTGCCGCAGTTCAGTCAAATATGAGTCTTCCAGGTCAATTGCTGATCAGGCTCAGACGAGCTATTTTAGGGCGGGCGATCCTCAGTGCGGGTTGGCCTTTTTTCAGCTGCCAATCACGTCTGCTCCAGTCCTCATCATGCAGTCTCATTTTGACCTTTGAGTTGTTTTGCAGATCTTCTGTCTTACTTTGTAATATGACTCATCCCCCACAACTCACCAGCTTTGATGCGGATGTTGGGGCTGCGGATTTTGCCAGCCTGGTTCTCGGCAGTGCAGAAGTAGTCGTTGTCGTGGATGTAGCTGTTGTAGGCGGAGGGCGAGAAGGGGTACAGTTGCAGGGTGCCATTGGCATACACGTGGCGGATGTGTGGCACGTCATAGATGTCGTCGCCGGTGGCCAGGTACCAGCGTAGAATGGCACTGGGGGTGCCCCCTGCTGGACAGGGTAGGGACACCCCCACCGAGCTGGAGTAGGTTACCCTCTGCAGGGAGGCGTTCACAAAGTACAGCCTGGTAGAGCCCACATCCTCACTGTGTACTGCAAGGGGCAAACACAACACAACATCAGGCCGAGGTCACTAAGAGTGTAGCTGTCCTTCAAATGTATTGCAAAAATAATCATAACAAATATATGTCAAATGTCCAGCTGCACACATCGGTCATGTGACGCAAAAAACCCAGGGATTTGGGCTAAAGCCTGTGGTGGTTTAGGTGGATCGCTGGGGGAGGAGCCTGCATCCTCCGTACAGTTGTACACATACACAAACAAAGAGGAAGAGAGAGAACACTGATGATAGGTTATGTGATTGGAATTTCTATGCCAGACGCAGAGATTTAAATCTTTTTAATCTCCTTACATATTTAACACACACACGCACGGACACACACAAGGACAGATACACAGGAATACTCCTCATTGGCTCACAGATTAAACACATACAGAGAAAACAGAGCGAGAGGGAAGACAGGAAAGGGTGGAAGGGGTGGCTTTGGTAATTTGGGGTCATCATAGTCAAGATTGGACAAGAAAAGTAAGAGCATGGACTACTCAGTGGCCTAGTGGTTAGAGTGTCCGCCCTGAGATCGGTAGGTTGTGAGTTCAAACCCCGGCCAAGTCATACCAAAGACTATGAAAATGGGACCCATTACCTCCCTGCTTGGCACTCAGCAACAAGGGTTGGAATTGGGGGTTAAATCACCAAAAATGATTACCGGACGCGGCCACCGCTGCTGCTCACTGCTCCCCTCACCTCCCAGGGGGTGAACAAGGGGATGGGTCAAATGCAGAGGACACATTTCATCACACCTAGTGTGTGTGTGACAATCATTGGTACTTTAACTTTAACTTAACTGATTGTCCTGACATGTGATACACTAATATATATTTTTAAAAAGGTTTACATAATTCAAATGAATCAGTTATGTTGGTTGGTCGAGCTCTCAGTAATCCTCACTGTTGGCAGACAATCCATTGCTGACATAACCGCTATATACTGCTTGTTTTGTATATAATAATATAATCACTTCATTCTCACAGTATACTACAGTTAATATAGTCTAACAGTGTTTTTATACCAGACACTTTCATCTATTCTGGATACATAAAAGTCTGTCTGTGTGAGATTAATGTGAGGAACATAAAAGTTGAAGGTAGTTGCAGTAAAAATGTCCGCTCGGTTATGATTTAACCCAAATAAATCCATGGAAGCTAAAAATGGATGTACTATAACAAAATGGGTTAAACACCCGCTCAACACAAGTGAAGCATATATATATCTTCAATACTGCTGGTATGAAACTCTCACTGGGGAGCACAAAGATGTCCAACTTTTTCTATCTGGGGGTAAACGTTTTAAGTGAGAAGTATACATAAGAAGTGAGAGTGTCCCTAAGCTTGAGACTGATAATGCTGTGCAGAATGTTACAGATGGTATATGAAATGTGTCTGGCAGTCCAGTGGTGGGCTGAAAAATCCAGGTCAGACTCCCTCCCCACTGCAGATTACTGATAATGGCCCCTGAGCATAAAGCCCATATTAAAGATTGCAATATCTATAATCTCCCAATGGGGGGACAGGACTAAAGTGGAGGAGTGTGGGGGTCACCCTGAGAGCTTGGGGGAGGGCAGGGTTCTGACAGTAGATTATATGCCCTGGGGGTCTGGGCACAAGGGGGGTGGGAGGGAGCACCAGGGACTGATGGAGCAGGCTGTGGAAGAGAAGCGGCATCGGAGCAAACTCCCACCACTGTCAAAAGCAGGTGACGCAAGCATGCACTCACCACAGACGTGTAACATGCTATACACACGCATACACAATCCAAGGGGACAGTGTGTTGTCATAATGGCGCTGGCATCGACTGTGCCAAAAACCATACTACAAAAACCAACTAAACAATAGAGCAGCAACATGAAAGAAAACAGTAGCTGGGTGAAAATTCTAAATTTAGGTACTTATAGTCCCTAACATGCACATTGGGCCACAGTGTCTCACTCTCACATATCTGCAAAGTGCAAACCTACACATTATACAATGCTTAAATGACTTAGAAAGGTAACACAGCATCTCGGGTGCCTATTCAGTGAGAGTTCACAATTACATTATTATTCCTAGATTATGTCAGTGAGCTGTCATTAAGTTGACCTTACTTGAACAGCAGGTGTCAGTGAAGGTCAAAGTGCACCTTGTAACAATCACATTGAGTGCAGGATGACAATGTTGCATGTGAGACGTTCTCTATGTACTGTGTGCAGAAGTCCTTGTTCATTTCAGTTTCCGCACTGTGTATAGGGATGTTCTCTTGAGCTCCATGACAGTTATTATTAGTTTCTGGTAGGGCTGCAACAACTAATCGATTATAAAAATAGTTGCCGATTAATTTAGTCATCTATTCCTTGGAACTATGCTATGCGCATGCGCGGAGGCTTTTTTTTATTTTTTTATTTTTATTATTATTATTTTTTTTTTTTAAATAAACCTTTATTTATAAACTGCAACATTTACAAACAGCTGAGAAACAATAATCAAAATAAGTACAAAAACAGTACAAAACAGCACCAAGGCGGTGCTGAGGCTATGTCTCATGAAGTGCAGGTAAGCTAGCCAATGATGTGTCATGTACAGCTCACGTGACGATGTCGTCTCCTTTGCAGAAACTTTCAAAAAATGGCGCAGGAAAACAGTTCGGATAGTTCAGCGGAAAAACATCTTGAGGTTATTGCTTCAATGGAGAAAAGTGTACGACCTAAGTCGTCAAAAGTGTGGTAACACTTCATTTTAAAGACTTCAAAGAAGACCGTTTCCTGCAAAATGGCACGGAAGTACAACATTGCTTCAGGAACACCTGAAAGGGAAACATGTTGGAGCCATGGATGAAGGGAAGAACTCACAGTACGTAACTTTTTAAGTCCATAGTCGCAACAAGCATTCATGAGTTCAGCTTTTTTGTGAGTAACGTTAACGTTATGCTTTTGTTGCAACGCGGGGCTGATAATGTGTCTCCGGCACATTTGACTCCGTTTTGAGAGAGAAAACGCACGGTTACCAATTTGGAAATAAACGTAACGGACAGAAATATCTCAGGTTGGTTTCATAATGGATCAATGTAGCCGGGCCCGATAAAGCTATATAAATATATTTTGATTTGAGTGACGCTTTAGTATAACTAAACGTTATGAAGGTGCTGGAATATTTCATGCTATTATTCAGAGGCAGCCTAAAATGAATCCTTTATTATTCACAACAGAAACGTATAAATAATGTAAATAATTCAATGTATACACCCTGATGATTATCTTGTGTGATGACTGTATTATGATGATAGTATATATGATAGTATATATCTGCATCATGAATCAATTTAAATGGACCCCGACTTAAACAAGTTGAAAAACGTATTCGGGTGTTACCATTTAGTGGTTAATTGTACGGAAAATGGACTTCACTGTGCAACCTACTAATAAAAGTCTCAATCAATCAATACAATATCTGATTCAGTTCTGATCTGATGAGTTACATTTCTGTGTTATTATTGGTGTATGCGGCACCCCCAATGTCCAGAACATGGTGCCAGTATGCTGTTTTTTTTTCAATAAAATACTGGAAAGGATAGAAATGTAGTTTGTCTCTTTTATCCGATTATTATTTGATTAATCGAAGTAATAATCGACAGATTAATCGATTATCAAATTAATCGTTAGTTGCAGCCCTAGTTTCTGGTATTTTGTATTATTTCCTGTCTAGCGCTTTTATATTTCGTTCCACTTCCTGTTTTCCTACCTTTGCTACCACAGCTCGGGTCTAAGCATTGGCTCCCTCACCTGTTCCTGATTGCAAATCAGGGACAGGTCCCTGGTCACCTGTGTCCCTGGTTGCTAAGAGGACGGGGCTGGATCATTTTTCTTTGTTTGCTTTGTGCTTTAGACAAGTCTTTGTGCCTCCTGTCTGAAAATCTTAGTTTTTTGTGTTACCTGTGTTTTTTCTATTAAAAACAAGTCCTTGTTTTCTGCACTTGCCTGACATTTCTGCATCTCGGAGTCCAGACAAACACCAGATTGTTACATGTGTAACAGTATGAAAATATCACATCACAGTTATTGTGACCAAAATTACCCCGGTGATTAACTTGATCAAACATGGTGGAAATGTCCGTGACAACAGCCAATCAGAGCTGGCATTTTCCCTCTCCACTTCCGGTTGCAGTTTACAGCAGAAGTAAAGAGAGTGAGCCAACTTGGAGCTAAACACGCAGCTGACAGCAGTAAAAAAATGACATCCGTGATTTTGGAGTTATCTTCCGAAGATGAGGTTATTGTGTAGAAAATAGCGAACTGAACATCGGCTGTGTGTGCTGTGTGTACAACACAAACAACAACAGAACACATTTGTTTAATCCTTTAAAAAAGTACCATCCAAGTGATTATACAGAAAGCATGTAAATGCGAGCAGAGTCTGCAAGGCTTGCTATTGCTGCCAGCACACGTAACATTAGCCGTTTAGCTAGCCGTTTAGGCTTTTATTTTATATATCTGTCACTGTTATTTTATATATCTTTTTATATTTCTTTTACTATTGAGTAAAAAAAAATGTTTCTATGTTCATCTTATTTAGTTTGCTTGGATAGTTACTCAGTATGTTAATAAAAAGTATAACTTATCTCTGTTTTTTTTTTTTTACATTTTTGTACAGATGCTTTAAAACTGGTAGGTTAAAAACAGTATAAAAAATTGTGAAATTTTCAAAGATCGGATAATACAAAAATATATCCGTCATAATTTTTTGCCCTAAAAGAAACAGCATTCAGAATTTCAGGGCATTCACTCTTTGGACTGTTCAGTTTGTCTTAGAAGACATTTGGCCTCTCATCCAAACAGGCTTCAGCAGTTCATTCTAGACTTTGACCAAGCTAAGTGACTTAGCTTGGTCACTTAGCTATGTCTATAAACATGAATTGATGAAGTCTGCTCAGACTAGGGGCAAAATGTCTTCTCAGACAAACTGAACAGTCCAGTTGCCATTATTTGAATGCCCTGAGAATACAATGACCTGGATTAATCAGAACATCCATAGACACCATTCAGAATGATATAGTGGAATTATATACCACTGCAAAGTACAAATATGATCAAAAACAAACATTAAATGTTAAATCAATCCATGTCAATCAAAATCAAACATTATTATCTTTATAAAGTATAATTTATACATTGCACCGATCGATTATTTTAGCAATCGAGTAATCTATCGATTATTGTGTTCGATTAATTGAGTAATCTGCTAAAACACACTTTATAGTCTCAATGCGCATTTCAGGGGAAAATATTTTTCTGCTTGACATAACCTTTATCCATTTTTATAGTAAATCAATCAATCAATCAATCAATGTTTATTTATATAGCCCTAAATCACAAGTGTCTCAAAGGGCTGCACAAGCCACAACGACATCCTCGGTACAAAGCCCACATAAGGGCAAGGAAAAACTCACCCCAGTGGGACGTCGATGTGAATGACTATGAGAAACCTTGGAGAGGACCGCATATGTGGGTAACCCCCCCCCCCCTCTAGGGGAGACCGAAAGCAATGGATGTCGAGTGGGTCTGACATAATATTGTGAGAGTCCAGTCCATATAATAACAATAATACATACCATTATTGTTGAAATTGCACTTTTAACATTTGTGCAAAAAAAACAATCCTTTTAAAAATCTCCGCTTTTTGCCACACAGATCACTGCACCCACACACTTCTGCTCTCATGTACGCTCTATTGCAGCGTTGCATATTTTTGATCAAATTGTATACACTTAAACAATTAATCGAAGCAACAGAATATAAATCAAAGCTTTTTTCTAATCAAACTAATCAATTTATTTGAGAAATATCGGCAATAAAAATTTTTGCTGACAAATTCATTTGTCGACAGTAGTCGGTGACGTTATCACTTGTTTTTTTCCAGACGGAAGCAGTTCAGCGCAGCCAATCGCCACAACATTGCAGGTGAAAACATGCAAAGTGTGAGTACTTTTTACCTTTGTCTTCCTAAAAACATGAATACCTTGCTCATTTTGCAAATCAAACCTTGTTTTTTATGGCAGTGCATCTTTGTTATGGGAGCATTTGAAGCGGAGGCACTATGTCAGACATCTGAAGGATGCAATCTCAACTCGGTAAAATAGCTAGCTTGATACAGTACCTTGCTAGCCAGCTAACAAGTGTGTGAAAAATATATTTAACTATCATTTTAGTCAAAGTCCACCAGCTGAACTTAAAGTTAAAGTAGCACTGATAGTCACACAAACACAAAATTAACCTCTGCATTTGACCTATCCCCTTGTTTCACCCCCCTAGGAGGAGCAGTAAGAAGGGAATTATTTTGGTGATTTAACCCCCAATTCCAGGTAATTTTTATAGTCTTTGGTATGACTCAGCTGGGGTTTGAACCCATGACCTACCGATCTCAGGGCGGACACTCTAACCCCAAGGCCACTGAGCAGGATTTGTCTAACTTTTTTGTATTTGTCAGGTACTTCAGGTGTGAAGTACCCCCGTTTTTGAAAAAGAGTCTATTAACGAGTCTGAATATTCGCGACATATAGTGACAAAGTTACTAAGTTGGCAACACTGATCCCTCCTGCTACGTATTCGTATTCCCTGGCAGACATGTTACATATACAGAATTGTAATTATATGTTTATGAGGGAGGGAGAACAGGTAGTGCCAAATCTATTTGTGGGGGTCCAAATTATTTTTGGCCGGCCGCCTTACCTGGTGGCAGGGGCAAATTGAATCAGATATGAACACCTATATACCTATACACTGTCCATTTGTTATCAGACATGGTACCTCTGCATATACCCCACCTCACATCACTAACAGAATCTTGTGCTACCGCTTGGTCTATCAGAGCTCCAGCTACTATTTTATACATTGTGCCAGAACACTGCATGAATATGTATGTCGTAGAGGTAGAAGTCATAACCTATGCAAGGTTTCATCATGCATAATGCAGCTGATTTACGCCTTTCCAGGATGTGTGTGCATGCACACACACGACACTTAATTGTAACAGGGATGACGAGATAAACAAACCCCAGAGCCACCAATGTTTCAACATACATACATTCTCGCACCCCAATACCCAACCACAAGTGATTTTCACAGCATATTTCATTTGAGTTGACGATAGAGGTGGCTAGGGAGAGCGGGCACAACCCAACTTGATTGAGATGTTTTATGCAGGAAGCCAGGTGTAGCCGTCCTTCACAATGTATGCGTATCCCCTCTTTTTTGAAACAACTTAATTTCGAAATAATTTAGAGGTTGTTTACGTTAGATTGTTTATTTCAAGTAAAAACAGAAATTGTGTTGGTGTGTTTACTTAACAGCATTTTTTAACCTGGCACATTTAAATCAGTGGTCTCAAACTCAATTTAGCTGGGGGCCACTGGACGCACAGTCTGGTTACTTCAGAATCACGTTTTACCCAAAAGATTACATTTGTAAACTATTCCTACAAGCAGCTACAGTAGTGACCCTGCGCTCTAGTATGCTTTAAGTCATTATAAATGTAAAATTTTATGTAAAAATTGTTTACAACCGTCCCTTGCCACATCGCACTTCAAATATTGCGGTTCGTGTTCATCGCATTGCAAATTTTATGGGGATACATGTAGGGATGTCCGATAATGGCTTTTTGCCGATATCCGATATTCCGATATTGTCCAACTCTTTAATTACCGATACCGATATCAACCGATTCTGATATCAACCGATATATACAGTCGTGGAATTAACACATTATTATGCCTAATTTGGACAACCAGGTATGGTGAAGATAAGGTACTTTTATAAATAAATAAAATAAGATAAATAAATTTAAAACATTTTCTTGAATAAAAAAGAAAGTAAAACAATATAAAAACAGTTACATAGAAACTAATTTTACTAAATTAGTAAAATTAACTGTTAAAGGTTAGTACTATTAGTGGACCAGCAGCACGCACAATCATGTGTGCTTACGGACTGTATCCCTTGCAGACTGTATTGATATATATTGATATATAATGTAGGAACCAGAATATTAATAACAGAAAGAAACAACCCTTTTGTGTGAATGAGTGTGAATGAGTGTGAATGGGGGAGGAAGGTTGTTTGGGTTGCTGCACTAATTGTAAGTGTATCTTGTGTTTTTTATGTTGATTTAATTTTAAAAAAAAACAAACAAAAAAAAAACCCGATACCGATAATAAAAAAAACGATACCGATAATTTCCGATATTACATATTAACTCATTTATCGGCCGATAGGCCGATATTATCAGACATCTCTAGATACATGTTTTTCAGGCATATTCTACACTTTTTCAAGCATAAACATGTCAAATAAACTAAAAATATCTCAAGTAAAGTAGTATTGGCCACTAGAGAAGACCAATCAGAGTGGGCTGTTCAGTATCCTGGCCACTGATTGGCTAAGCCTCAGGCAGCATCACTGCATTGGATTGAGAGTGTAAAGGTGACTTAACGGTGGTGATTCATGTCCAGAGGGGTCTCATAATGTTGAAAAAAGTATTCAGACGGTCCTAAACAGTTTTATGCTCTAGCTTTGCAAATATTTGATTTATAATGAATTATTCTTACTTAGCGGGAATTCATTTATCGTGGTCATGTCCACCAATAAGCAGCAATAAACGAGGAACGACTGTATTTTAAAAACTGTTGAAACTGTTGCGTTCCCCAGGAGATGGTCACGAACATTTCCATGAGTTAAAGGAAGTTGCTCCTTGTCGCCCAACAAGCGTTTGTTTGCTGTCATAAGCTGCCTAGAGTGCGCGGGCCACATTGCACTAATGCTGGGGGCAAAGGAACATTTTTGCCTGACAGAGCCATGAAACCCAAATATTTTTAAATGTATTTCCTTGAGAGCCATACGATTATCTTTAACACTGAATGCAAATAAATGCCTGCAGTTTTAAGACAAACAATTTTAGAGCATTATAAGTCTGAATTTATTTTTTACAAATTGTTGTTATACTGAAGCGGACCAAGAATAAATACTTCTTACCTTTAATACAACGTGTGTCAAAGTGCCGCTTCACATTTGACCATGTCATTGAGGAAATGTTATCATTGCATAGTAGACACACTGCAGAACCTGCTCTCTCCACAAAGGCAAATTCCTCTGTCCAGTCGTCCTAAAATGTACGGTACCGTTCATTTTTTTTCTTTCCGCCATCTTCTTTTCAAAAGGGTATTATCTACATAAACTATTGAGATGAATATTTGATAACTTCTAGACCTCACAACACGTGTAGCTGTGATTGCCTTGCAGGTAGCTGGATGCAGACCCTGTTTTAAGGCACTAAAATGTATCTGCCAGACAGATGCAGTCATCACAAGAGCCAAATCTGCCTCCTGGGTTACAGGTTCCCTACCCATGGTTTGTGCAAGTTTCAACACGTCAAATGTAAGACTTTTTAAGACATTATTAAGATCATAATGAAAATAATTTCCATTAACACATCCGTACTGACAAACAGTACAAGTCAATCCCTGTACAACTGTGTAGGGGTTTTAGCAACCTTTGAAACAGACTCTTCCTGAATTTTCTTCTTTTTCCATTATCTCCCTTTCACTTTTACCACAAGGTTTACAAACACTGTCCTCTGTGATGATGGCTCCACATCCTGGTACTGACCTGACATAACGTAATTACATTTCTAACCTTCTATGAGATTTTAATAGAATCTAAGATATTTTAAGTCCTAAAATTTAAACAATTAGAGTTACACTTTTTAAGACTTTTTAAAGGGGTCATGTGATTTTTTTTTCTATATTTAAAACACTTTGTTGTGGTCTACATAACATGTAAAAAATGCAAAAACATTTTTACAGACCTTTTTCAAGCTAAGCTGCTTTCTGACCATCTCTTATTTACTTTGCTCCACTTTGACAACGTCTTCTCCCCGCCATTTTGTTGTTGTTTTTAGAGTTTCCATTGCAAGTCTATTGACAGATTTAAGTTAGAATATACACTACTTTGTATTAGAAATGGCAACAGCAGAGGATGCATGTGCATTTACGAGCCAGTCTGCCTCAAAACAAGAGGATATAAGAAGATGCTTATCGACTACATCGTCGGACTACAATGGTGGACTTCAGGTAGCTCTTCAGGTAAAACTTTACCATGTATGGAAAATCCCCTGAAGTCACCAATGGGAAAAACGTCACGAATGGGGCAAATTCCAAATGGATTGTTCAGCGGTAGTATGAAGGAAGGCAGGATTATTTTGTAAATATCTCCACCATGCCTCCATGGTTTTATTCAATTTTTGGGGACTTGTGCAGATCCCAAATACCCAACAGGTATAGGTAAGAAACGAGGGTTTTGCATAATAGGGTCCCTTTAAGACCCTGCGGGTACCCTGCCTATACCTTAGCACTAAACTATGACGTTAGGTAGCGGGCCACACAATAAGGGTCGGCGAGCCGCAAATACCTCGCGGGCTGCAAGTTTGAGACCACTGATTTAAATAAATGATTGATAATTAATTAGGGGCCAAGGCGTTGGTGTGCATCAAAAAACTCCTGAAATGACATGCATATGTCTCCTAAGAACCAGTGTCCTCTGCAGTGGACATTTGTTTGTGGTCTGTTTCTTTTGTCAGAGTTGCAAAGTTTCAAAATAAACTGCCATGTTATTGTTATCTATCCATCCATCCATCCATTTTATACCGCTTGTCCCTTACGGGGTTGCGGGGGGTGCTGGAGCCTCGCTCAGCTGCATTTGGGACATTCACACTCACATTTATGCCAATCAGTCTATCCCCAGGTGCATGTCTTTGGAGGTGGGAGGAAGCCAGAGGCAAAACTAAAATGTCCACTGCAGAGGACGTTGTCTCTTTTGCAGGCCTGTGTCATTTTGAGTGCTATTATGTGTATTGCATGGAATTTCTCAAACATTCAAAGTCTCTAGCTTGATGTCAAGTGTATACCCTGATGTCCTGTATGCCATCTCTAAAATGTTGGGGGTTGACTTTAGAGGATAGCTCCTGTGTGAAAAGCTGCAGCAGGAGGGCAAAGTGAATAGGGGTGTGAATTGAATATTGGCGGGATGTAGGGAGATAAAGGTAGGTGTAAGCTTGTACATAATCCTCAGGGGTCCGTGTAAGTAGGTGGAGAGTAGGAGGGGTAGGTGGTTGGGGTTAGATCTAATCAACGGCGGGGTACGGGGTCCCCACCTAGTCCTATACACCCTGTCCCCAACAATCTGCTCGTGGCCCCACCCACCCAACCTCCTCTCCTCCGGCTTGTGCTGTGTCAGTTAAAAAAAAGTGTGCTACTTCAGCAGTCCCCTGGGACCTGCAATACCCCCACCCTCCCCATCCCCACACACACACACACACACACACACACACACACACACAGACACATCAAAGCAGCCAGTTTCTCTCCTAATGTGAATATCAAATCTGTGGATCACAAGTCCCAGCACAGTCTGCATAAACTGCCCCTCCCCCCCAGCCTTTAATTCTGCCTAGTGATGAGGGAAAGAGAGGGAGGGGAGTTGCTGAGAGAGGAGGAAGCGATGGCGGGAGGGAGCGATGGAGAGGGAGATTGAACAAAAACAACCACTTGCTTCCGAGATTTGACATTTGTCGAATGCATCCTCCCAAAATATGCATGAAGAGCTCATTTTTACTTCACGTCTAATTACTAATGGACTGGAGGGTGATGCATGTGACACAACACAGTCTGCCACATCCAACTTTGCAGCATTAAAAGTACAGCATTTTGTTTGCCAAGAGGCAACAATGTGTAACTTCTTCAAAGTTATGCGAGAATCATTTATCAGAGTAAATTCATCGTTGACTGGTCTGATTTTGGATCAATATCAATTACATTTGCTACTTAAAAAGGGAGAAGCTGACGGATTTGAGGCCTGCCTTAATAATGTTGCCCCAGTGGAGCCCCTGCACAGCTCTGTCATTGAGCGGTGCCTACTGCTCACATTGCAGCTTTAATTGTGCAGCCTTGCAAAGACAGCACTGGGAATTGGATTGCGGGAAGGGAGGGCGAATTTAGCATATTTCTATTTGTGGAGGTTGAGCGGCATATGTGGAAGATACGAATGTGCCAGGGTGAAGGATCACCTTATTGCTTCACAAGCTGCACATTTCCCTTTAACTTGAACGCATCACATTTTAATAGGGTGCGCGCTCAGCGGGCCTCTCTCTATACGTTAAACTGCCTCTGATTCGTTCCCATGCTTTGACATTATAAAAACATTCAGTTTGGTGGGATATTTCAAATTAGAGTGCATTGTGTTGTAATTGACCAGGCCCTTTTAACCAATTGTCCGCTAATTGCTCCCTCTCGTGCATGCTTCCGCCATTTTCCCATAGTTGTTTCCGATTAAACAGGCCAATGAAGACAAAAAGAGAGACACAAACTTACTTCTGCTGTTTACAAATGTGTTGTAGCCAAGTGTTTATAACAAGCATGGGGCGTCCCCCACCCACCCATCCTCCTCCCTCATAACGCACGCGCGCGCGCACCCAGCGAGAGGCGCACGTCCCGGCAAGGGCGCGAACACGTCTGAGGGGTCCAGGTGCGCCATTAGTGAGGAACATGACCGGGCAAGTCTGCAATCTGGCCCCCCTCGCCTTTGGACGCCCTCATTTGCATATATTAAACATGCACATAGACACACCATGGCTTCATTAATTCCTCCTTTTAGTGTATAAATGAATAAAGGGGACATTTTGCACGGTGGCTTGAAGAAATATACAAAATTAAAAAAAGCAGGCAGGAAATAATTGTGTGAATTCAATACATGTTTTTTTCGTTTGCAAAGGGAGCAAACTGGCTTTTTTAAATTTTCATTTCATAGGCCTGGCTGCTGAGTTTAATTTCTGTCATTTTCGATGCAGGGTTATTAAAAAGGCAACTCAACAGGCTCAGATATATGAAAGAAAATTGTATTCAAAACAAGCGCATCGTCCTTTGCATTTATGCATCAATTTTAACCCTGCAATGTCGAAGCGACTAATTGCAGCAATTAGGGCCTTTATGCAGCTTTAGACCTATTTAACGAACGGGGCCGTTGTCAGAGAAAGGCCGATTGTTTTCCAGCAAATTACTACTCGTTACAAATTGCCGCTAATGTCACAAATATAAAACCATCTAAAATAATCATGTTGAAAATGACAGGCTTTGCGGTGGAGCGTTTCAACACGGTTCCTATCACAACAGCTGCAATTAGCAAAACGTGCACGAGAGGGGGAATAATCATTAAAAATCACAAAAGGCTCAAAACTTTAAAGAGTGCCACATTTGGAGTAAATTCGTTGCAAAAGAAGAGGATGCATTGATACATTTGCATCATGTGCATGTTTTCACTTCTCCCTCAGCCTCTCGCTGTATTTGCACCTCATTCTCCCCATTCAGCCATTTTACATATTCATATCTGGTAATGCGAAAAACAATCCAGGCGTTGCAGTGGCCTTTAAGATTGAACGCACACACAATCACACACACCCACAAAAATACTTTTCATGCACACTTTCTTGAAACGATCCATATTTTCATCAGTCATTTATATTTAGGCACAAATAAAGCGACATGTATCGCTCAATTAGAAAACACATGACGACGCGTCGAAGCCTCAATTCTTTTTGGAAAAATGTCATTATGTATCAAGTTGGAAACTATCACTAGAACACGCACTAAAATGACAATGTTTCATTTGTCTTACCTTCTTGGAGAGAGTACAGCAGGAGTAAAGTTACAAGCCACATGCCATAAATAGCAGGTATATTTTTCGGAAATATTTGACAATCCTGGCAAGTGTGAGGGGCAGCTTTTTTTTTTTTTTTTCCCCTCCACCAGGTGGGTCTCCGTGCTGGACTGGCGACTGTGCTCCCCGGAGGTCTCTTCAGCCCTGCCGCCCCTCTAAGAATGGAGGGGAAAGGAGAAGAGCCTCAGCCCCGCCCATGTCCCTCCTCTCTACCCGGGACTAGAGCGTATACAAATCCAACATCCCCTCACCCAATACGCACCACAGAGAGTGGACCCAACACGGTATAAGGGGGTTCATTTCATGGTGCTCTTTTTTTTGGTCAGCAGCCACCTGTGAGGGCAGGAATGACCGCGTCTCTGCGCACTGGACCAAGGGAAGGCGCGCGGAGGCTCTAACGCTACACTTTTGCCAATCAAACATAAATTACAGATATATACAATACTTTTCATTGTCTACAACCCAAAATGAGTGGATATGTGTGCACTGGAGGAAATAAAGCATGGTAAACCAAAACCAATATTCATTTTTAAACAATCATTCAATTGAATCCAAATGGTCCACTGCGTCTGCATGCATACATTTATGCATAGCAACATGCAAGGACACTCCCATGCAGCTCATTGAATATTTAAAGTGAAGGCGCTTGATACATATTAAAAAGTTGCTGCATGCAGTATGAAATATGATCCTCAAACGTTCAGCTGGAAGTGCAATGACGCGCTCAAAGATGATTGGATCCTATACCACTGTGTTATTGATGAGGTTGTTTTTCATTTACATGCTGGTATTTGCAATGAAATACTTTATATGAAGTGTGCTTTGTCTTAATTCATGTAGCTAATAATTGGCCAAAAATACTGAATAAACCCTGTAACCTCTCAAAAGCGCCCAATTTATATACAGTTTTATATTATTGCTGATGTGTATTATAGTGTATTACAGTGCTTACTTATCAGTGTATCTATGGAATATATGCCTTTTATGTTGGACAACTTTAAGATCAATTGACACTACGGTGTCAAATGAAGCTCACTGCTGACATCTGCTGGTTGAATTTGTACATGCATACAGGCCTTTAGTAATGATCAACAGAGCATGAGGGTGAGCATTTTCTACACACCTCTCATACAGACAGGCTTCCAGATAAAGTGTATAAACTAGACCATACTAAGCCTTCTTTAAAATGCATAGTTCTCTCATTACTTTTCAACATTGACATGGTGAGGTTTTCTGTCGCTCTAATTATACATTTAGTTGACGGAATTGCTAATGAAAGTTATCCTATAAGCATGACCCCACACAAACACACACGCACACACACACACACACACATACATATACATATACGTACACATTGCTGTCTGAGCAAATAAGCTATTCAATGGTGCACATTGAACCTACAACCTGTACTCTCTTAAGTTAGAACGGATTGATCGTTCTGTACTCAGAGGAATATGATACCGAGGTGTTTTTACTGAGCGTTTAAGGACCGCTGAACAGAGCAGGACGCCACAAAGCCCGCCAGAAATAATAGATAATAATAATAGATTTTATTTTTTACACACTTTCCATTTAACTAAATCTTAAAGTGCTACAGTACAAACTAATATTTAAAACAATTAAAGAGTTTTTCCTGTCGTTCTCGCCATTTCCGGGTCATAAATGGCTGTCAAAGTCTACCAACTTGTCAAAGTATGTCCCCAGCCATCTACTTTCCAGGTAAAAGGCATGATTTATGATCTACAATACACTTCCAGGGAGCAAGGAAGCCAGAAAACACCTTGCCATTCGATCATGTTGAAGTTGTACACAAGCTTGTTATCACAGCGCAGCTATAAATAGTTTGTCTGCGTTAGCGCTTATAAAAACAATATCACTAATACTTGGTTAATGTTCAAGTCACAAAATGTAAATGGAGTATTATTGGCATTTTTTGGATGGTTATTTAGTGGATTTAATGGGTGGAATAGAGGACCTCTCATTGGCTCCCATTGGTATCGTTGAGTACCGTTGCCGATTCTCAGGTGCCGGGAAAATTGAAAACTTAAACAGATCCAACAGCACAACGGGAGCAGCTTGTACCTGAAGTTAATTTTGTGTTAGTTGTCTGGGTGCACTTGGACTACAAAAAGGATGACGTCAACCTAAAAGTAGAGTAGTTGTTGATAGTGGTATAATTACACATTAATCCAAATCGAGGTAGAAGGATCAATAAATCGTAGGGGTGTAACGGTACACAAAAATTTCGGTTCGGTACGTACCTCGGTTTAGAGGTCACGGTTCGGTTAATTTTTGGTACAGTAAGAAAACAACAAAATATACATTTTTTGGTTATTTACTTACCAAATTTGTAAACAATGGCATAACATACATATACACACAGGGTCCATTGCCAAGGTTAATGTGGTCGACATATATAAAATAAAAACTAAATAAAATAAGGCTCAGAATGGTTTCTTAACATGGGTTGTACTTGTATAGCGCTTTTCTACCTTCAAGGTACTCAAAGCGCTTTGACACTACTTCCACATTTACCCATTCACACACACATTCACACACTGATGGCGGGAGCTGCCATGCAAGGCGCTAACCAGCAGCCATCAGGAGCAAGGGTGAAGTGTCTTGCTCAGGACACAACGGACATGACGAGGTTGGTACTAGGTGGGGATTGAACCAGGGACCCTCGGGTTGCGCACGGCCACTCACCCACTGCGCCACGCCGTCCTTAACAAAACCTTTCTACGTATAAAGTGCTTTTTTTGATTGATTGATTGAGACTTTTATTAGTAGATTGCACAGTACAGTACATATTCCGTACAATTGACCACTAAATGGTAACACCCGAATAAGTTTTTCAACTGGTTTAAGTCGGGGTCCACGTTAATCAACATTAAACTGCCTCAAGTTGTTGCTCAGATTAAATAAAATGACAAAACTTTTCTTCTACATATAAAAAGTGCAACATTAAACAGTTTCAAGTCAACTCAGCCTCAGATTAACTTTTCTTTCCCCCCCCCCCATCCTGGCTAACTTGGCAGTAAGAGGATATATGGGCTCATTGTTCTTCCACCCAGGAAGTGGGTCAAAATCTAGTTTTTAATGCAATATGGTCTTAAATCTGCTGCTATAAAAACATTTGTTATTGCTTTAGCCCTGCCTGACTCGCCGAGGAGAGGCTGCTTGAATGCAGTGGTGACGCTTCAAATGGGTTAGCATGTTTGACGTGTTGTCAGAAGCAGCTGCTGAACAATGTCGGCAAACCTCCGTCCTCCATTGTTGTATCGCGCAGCCAAACTGTTCCCAAACGGGAGATCTTAACGAGGCAGGAGGGTCTTCCAGCTCTGGCTTTTACATGTTGTCGTAGCCCGGTCGCTGCTAGCATGCCGTGTGTTGTGCCTCGGTGTGCATTGTTTACACAACGTGCGGTACGCTACTTAATATGTCCGTGTGGAAACTTGTTCGGTACACCTTCGAACCTAACCGAAACCCCCGTACCAAAACGGTTCAATACAAATACACGTACCGTTACACCCCTAATAAATCGTGATTTAGATTTTTGCCATAATCGCCCAGCTCTAAACTCAGTGGCCACCTTCCTCTGAGTACTTCCCGTTTGAAGCCTTACAATGATGTGGTACTGTTGATTAGTTGTTAGGTGTTGTCTTGGTCTCACAATGTAAAAATGTTAACAACATGATAAAGATGGTTTAAAAAGTTTGTTTACCAACTGGGACACTACAACTAAATGAATGTATGGAAAACACTGGACTGTTGGAGAATGTGGTGTTTAAATATTTTCTGAAACATGGCTTACAATAACTAACTTGCTAATGTTATGGCTGGAGGCAAAACCCACAATGGCGTATCGGTGTTTATATCAATGCATAATTATAAATGCCTATGTCTCTGATGCCTTTTTTAACACTGTTTCATTGTAAGAGCAAGAGGGAGAGGGAAACATCATTTTGATGCTCGATGTGCTTGGACCCATGGTGATTTTACAATAAAGAATCTTGAAACTCTTTAGACCTCTATAGATTGTCTTTTTTAACAACAACAACAAAAAGCGACATAGCAACATTTTCTGGTCTTGATGGACACTTTTAGAGACTAACATGAAAGCACGCAAAGTTCATGGCCAATTATGCAAATTAGTCAACAGTGTCTCACACACACTCTCCCAAACCAACGCCACAGATGGATTGAAGTCCTTTGGGAAACAATGCAACAGCAAATTTAATACATTCTGTGCATAAAAAAAAATAAAACACTAAAACCAGTCAATGTAGGTCAATATACACTATATTGCCAAAAATATTTGGCCACCTGCCTTGACTCACATATGAACTTGAAGTGCCATCCCATTCCTAAATCATAGGGTTCAATATGATGTCGGTCCACCTTTTGCAGCAAATACAGCTTCAACTATTCTGGGAAGGCTGTCCACAAGGTTGCGGAGTGTGTTTATAGGAATTTTCGACCATTCTTCCAAAAGCGCATTGGTGAGGTCACACGCTGATGTTGGTCGAGAAGGCCTGGCTCTCAGTCTCTGTTCTAATTCATCCCAAAGGTGTTCTATCGGGTTCAGGTCAGAATTCTGTGCAGGCCAGTCAGGTTAATCCACACCAGACTCTGTCATCTATGTTTTTATGGACCTTGCTTTGTGCACTGGTGCACAGTCATGTTGGAAGAGGAAGGGGCCCGCTCCAAACTGTTCCCACAAGGTTGGGAGCATGGAATTGTCCAAAATGTTTTGGTATCCTGGAGCATGCAAAGTTCCTTTCACTGGAACTAAGGGGCCAAGCCCAACTCCTGAAAAACAACCCCACACCATAATTCCTCCTTTACCAAATTTCACACTCGGCACAATGCAGTCCAAAATGTACCTTTCTCCTGGCAACCTCCAAACCCAGACTGGTCCATCAGATTGCCAGATGGAAAAGTGTGATTCATCACTCCAGAGAACGCGTCTCCACTGCTCTAGAGTCCAGTGCTTTACACCACTGCAACCGACACTTTGCATTGGACTTGGTGATGAATGGCTTAGATCAGTGGTTCTTAACCTGGGTTTGATCGAACCCTAGGGGTTCGGTGAGTCGGGGTCAGGGGTTCGGCGGAGGTCAAAACACATCGACTCATCGTGTAAATACAAACTTCTCCCTATAGGCGTATTACGGATATGGCAACAGCTGACTGATTTGCAGGTGTGTAATTTGTTGTGAGTTTATGCACTGTGTTGGTTTTGTTGTTTGAACAAGGTGATGTTCATGCACGGTTAATTTTATGCACCAGTAAAAAAACATGGTAACACTTTAGTATGGGGAACATATTCACCATTAATTAGTTGCTTATTAACATGCAAATTAGTAACATATTGGCTCTTAACTAGTCATTATTAAGTACTTATTAATGCCTTATTCGGCATGGCCTTATTATAACCCTAACCCTCTAACCCTGACCCTAACCCTAACCAAATAACTCTAAATTAAGTCTTTATTACTTAGAATATGTTCCCCTAGTGTCCAAATAACTCTAAATTAAGTTTGTGTTACTTAGAATATGTTCCCCATACTAAAGTGTTACCAAAAACATATAACTTTGTCTTGAATTTGAAAAAAATATATATATATATATATTTTTCACTAAAGAAGGGTTCGGTGAATGCGCATATGAAACTGGTGGGGTTACAAGGTTAAGAACCACTGGCTTAGATGCAGCTGCGCGGCCATAGAAACCCATTCCATGAAGCTCTGTGCGCACTGTACGTGGGCTAATTGGAAGGTCACATGAAGTTTGGAGCTCTGTAGCAACTGACTGTGCAGAAAGTCTTTGCACGATGCACTTCAGCATCCGCTGACACTTCTCTGTCAGTTTACTTGGCCTACCACTTCATGGCTGAGTTTCTGTTGTTCCCAAACTCTTCCATTTTCTTATAATAAAGCCGACAGTTGACTTTGGAATATTTAGTAGTGAGGAAATTTCACGACTGGATTTGTTGCACAGGTGGCATCCTATGACAGTTGCACGCTGGAAATCACTGAGCTCCTAAGCGCGGCCCATTCTTTCACAAATGTTTGTAGAAACAGTCTCCATGCCTAAGTGCTTGATTTTATACACCTGTGGCCGGGCCAAGTGATTAGGACACCTGATTCTTATCATTTGGATGGGTGGCCAAATACTTTTGGCAAAATAGTGTATATAACAAAATATGAACATGTTTAGAATTGTGTTGTAGGTACAAGCAAATTGGTATAATAAGCAATAATGTATGAAAGTTATTTTTAGAATATGCCGAGGGACAATCAAAATTGAGCTTTTGGCTGAAAATGGCGCCTGGGTCCAGGGTCAAACTTTGGACACCCCTGTTCTAACAGGAGTAACGCTTATTGGTTTGACAACAGGGGCAGCACGGTGGAAGAGGGGTTAGTGCGTCTGCATCACAATACTAAGGTCCTGTGTTCGATCCTGCGCTCGGGATCTTTCTGTGTGGAGTTTGCATGTTCTCCCTGTGACTGCGTGGGTTCTCTCCGGGTACTCCGGCTTCCTCCCACCTCCAAAAACATGCACCTGGGGATAGGTTGATTGGCAACACTAAATTGGCCCTATTGTGTGAATGTGAGTGTGAATGTTGTCTGTCTATCTGTGTTGGCCCTGTGATGAGGTAGCGACTTGTCCAGGGTGTACCCCGCCTTCCGCCCGAATGCAGCTGAGATAGGCTCCAGCACCCCCGCGACTCCGAACGGGACAAGCGGTAGGAATTGGATGGATGGATGGGTTTGACAACAGCTCCACCGTGTGGCGTTTAGGTGTAAGATATCAAGTTTAGACTTCTTTCTGCTCCTTTCCATTAACAATTTACTTTTGTATAAATTACTTTGATTTCATATTGAGTAAATTACATAAACATTAAAAAAAAGGAACAGAAGGGAAAATGTTCTCGTCTGAAAAATAATAGCAAAGGTAACATATGGGTGTATGTTTAGCAAAATGTTCATGATTTTGTGTGCAGCGGTTCAGTATTACTTACTAGTTCAAAACTAGTAAGAGGATAAAATGCTTCACAGTGTGTCCTACTTATCTGTTTAAACAAACTGTAAATTCCAAAGCACATTTCAAACATTGAATGCTGTACAAAGTTATTTACATTTTCTGTACTGAAAGAGAAATAAGACACCTATGAATATGTTTATACAATTTAAAACACACCAAGAACACCGTTGCTAGTTTTGCAGCTAGGCTACATGACGATGCTAACAGAGTGTGAAGACACTTTGTCATTTGAACAATGTAAATACCAAGTTTATGTCAGGGAGAAAACCGGACCATTCCTCAAACATTTGAAAATAATTTAACACAAAGTTAGAAAAAGCTAATGTGGTTTTCTTACCAGTAGGCTTACTGTGTTACTTCAGGAACCAGCAGGTGAGTTACAAATAACAAAAACTGGTAACCCGGAAGTAGACGCTAAATACAGGAAGAGACTAATGTATCCATATAGCTAACTGTAAATACCAAAGCGTTTTTCAAACACTAAATGCTGTACAAAGTTATTTATATATTTACAAACAAAAATATAACACATATGAATGTGTTTATACTGTATATTTTGAAACACACTAAGGAGTCGGATACACTTGCTAGTTTTGCAGCTGTGAAGACACTTTTCAATTCAAACAATGTAAATACCAAGTTTTTGTCAGGGAGAAAACCGGAACATTTCTCAAATATTTAAAAATAATTTAACACAAAGTTAGCAAAAGCTAATATTTTGGAGCGGCGTGGCTCAGTTGGTAGAGCGGCCGTGCCAGCAACTTGAGGCTTCCAGGTTCGATCCCCGCTTCCGCCATCCTAGTCACTGCCGTTGTGTCCTTGGGCAAGACACTTTACCCACCTGCTCCCAGTGCCACCCACACTGGTTTAAATCTAACTTAGATAATGGGTTTCACTATGTAAAGCGCTTTGAGTCAGTAGAGAAAAAGCGCTATATAAATATAATTCACTTCATATATATATATATATATATATATATATATATATATATATATATATATATATATATATATATATTAGGGGTGTAACGGTACACAAAAATTTCGGTTCGGTACATACCTCAGTTTAGAGGTCACGGTTCGGTTCATTTTCGGTACAGTACGAAAACAACAAAATATAAAGTTTTGGGTTATTTATTTACCAAATTTGCAAAATCTTCCACCAAAAATATTTTTCTTAGTGGAATATTTGATGTGAAGTAATCGGAACCTTGGATAGGTCAATAATTCCTAATAACATTGATTTTGATTCAATATTATGTTTTGAGCAATGACAGTTTGAAAGAAAAAAAAAACAGCTTTGTTTTATTAGTCAACATTGCAACTTTTTCTAAATTACATTATACCTTAAAGCTTTTTTATTTCACTTTTGTTATGTTTTTGTTTATTTTAATAGTATTTTTAGAATGTGCCGTGGGCCTTTAAAACATTAGCTGTGGGCCGCAAATGGCCTTCGGGGCACACTTTTGACACCCCTGCTATAGATAATAAAAAATTAAATCTGATAAATCTATGGATAAAAAGCAGAGCCTGGCGACGCATGCACGTTTATCATAACTCTCTCGCTCTCTCTGTCTCTGCCCCTCCCTCACGAATGCTGCTGCGCGCACAATTTGTTTTGTTCTTAACCCTGAATGTACATTGTTAATACACGCAACCATAACTCAACACACAATACTGAAATGTTTTTACATAAATAACAGAAAAATTATTCTCACGCAGTACTGAAATCCTCTCATCCACACTACTGAAACATTTTTCTCTCATTCACACTACTGAAATCTTCTTACATACACTACTGAAATCCTCATATTAAGTAGCGTACTGCACGTTGTGTAAACAATACTCAAAATGCCGGACATTTGAGGCATTTAAGAAACTCCGCCTGGACAGCTCCGCAAAAGAGGACATGTCCGGTAAAAAGAGGACGTATGGTCAGTCTATCCTAGCCCGGTCGCTGCTAGCATGGTTTCACCGGACATGTCCTCTTTTGCTAGTATGGTAGCAGCTAACGGGCTACGATAGACTGACCATACGTCCTCTTTTCACCGGACATGTCCTCTTTTGCGGAGCTGTCCGGGCGTAGTTTCTTAAATGCCTCAAATGTCCGGCATTTTGAGTATTGTTTACACAACGTGCAGTACGCTACTTAATATGAGGATTTCAGTAGTGTATGTAAGAGGATTTCAGTAGTGAGAATGAGAGAAAAACGTTTCAGTAGTGTGGATGAGAGGATTTCAGTACTGCGTGAGAATAATTTTTCTGTTGTTTATGTAAAAACATTTCAGTATTGTGTGTAGGAAGTAATTCTGAATAATGTCTGTAACGGCTTCTCATATCCAGACATGCGATAACAACAACAGCATCCCCTTTATAATGTTTAAACCAATATAGGAATTCTGCCAGAGGCTAAGCAAATCAGTGGCCACAATACTGAACAACACCCTCTGATTGGTTTAGTCTCATTTCGTGGCCAATAGGATTGTAGTATTGATATTTTTCGTTCATGTAGCATTTTTTATGCCTAAAAACACTTAATTCCGACCAAAACATGAATAATATACAATGGAGTGAAACCGCAAACTTCATAGCGCAATACAAGACAATGTTACAATATCATCAAAATAATTAAAGTACTCCATCCATTTTCTATCGCTTGTCCCTTTCGGGGTCGCAAGGGGTGCCGGAGCCTATCCCGGATGTACTCGGGCAGAAGGCAGTGTACATCTTAGACAAGTCGCCACCTCATCGTAGGGCCAACACAGATTGACAGACTCCCTTTCAGCAAATCAAAGTTTGTGCAAAATAAAAGCAAAGTCACATATATATATATATATATATATATATATATATATATATATATATATATATAGCAGACTGTCTCAGAAAATTAGAATATTGTGATAAAGTTCTTTATTTTCTGTAATGCAATTAAAAAAACAAAAATATCATACATTCTGGATTCATTACACATCAACTGAAATATTGCAAGCCTTTTATTATTTTAATATTGCCGATTATGGCATACAGCTTAAGAAAACTCAAAAATTGCATCTCAAAAAATTTGAATATTTCCTCAGACCAAGTAAAAAAAAAAAGATTTATAACAGCAAAACAAAATCAAACATTTGAAAATGTCAATTAATGCACTCAGTACTTGGTTGGGAATCCTTTTGCACGGATTACTGCATCAATGCGGCGTGGCATGGAGGCAATCAGCCTGTGGCATTACTGAGGTGTTATGGATGTCCAGGATGCTTCAATATATAGCGGCCTTTAGCTCATTTGCATTATTGGGTCTGGTGTCTTTCAGCTTCTTCGTCACAATACCCCACAAATTCTCTGTGGGGTTCAGGTCAGGGGAGTTGGCAGGCCAAAAGCAAAGTCATATATATATATATATATATATATATATGTATATATATATATATATATTGCTTTTGTTTACTTATTTTGCACTAACTTTGTTTTGCTGAAACATATGTGTGTGTATATATATATATATATATATATATATATATATATATATATATATATATACTGTATATGTATATATATTCCTAGTTTATCAAGAATATTGCAATAAATCAATATAACTTTAGCAGCACTGTAACAATATGAACACAACAAAAAACACAGATCTTTGTGGTAAACAGAAGATAATTTAAAAATATCTCATCATGCCAATATTGATTCGATACGGATAACACCTTTGGTATCAATGATATTTGAAATGACTTGGTTGGCAATTCTCACATTGCTTCTTAGTTCCACACAACAACTTCATTTTGTATGTTTAAATTCATATTTTTGGGTTCAACTAACAAAATATGATGGATCAAGTTAACAGGAAAACAGTGTAATTAAAGTCAGCATTTTATTGAGCATCCATGAAGCAACACACGACACGTTTTGCTCCAAACTTGATTTTATTTTTATTGTTTCATTAATAAACAGATAAAGAGCTGACATAGAGGGAGAACCTCTAGGCATGTACAGTACAGCTGAATACTAGCGTGCAGAGGAGGAGAATGACTTGTTCAGTCAGCAGTCTAAACAAGGGGTCCAATCGCACCAGATGCTTCTGTCTTTATTCTCCCTGCATCCCAACATCCGGAAACGGAACATACTGAATTGTATTGCTTGCAATATCATCACAGTGACTCAGAGGATCATTGTTACAATTAGTCAGAGCATGCAATTATATTTATCGTTTGCATAGAACTGGTTATCATCACGCTGCCCTCACCTGCTCATTCACCACAAAAACCAAATCTATTTAGTAAATTCACAAACAACAAAACACTCCTGCTTTCATGGACTCCACCTACAGTACAATAAGACAGCAGTGCTGCAAAATAAATTCAAATCAAATCAATTCATTCATTTTGTCATCCTTAGTGCATGTTGATTACCTCTCATTTAAGATGTTAGTTCCACTTGCATATTCCGTGGTGCGTCAATAAAGATCAAATTCTTGCAGTTTCTTCATTTTAATACAGTAAATAGCATCAATATATTTAAATTTTTTATGCTGTTGTACAGGATACTTTTTCCACCATTGGCCGCATTTTTAGCTACCATTTTATTCAATCTTCTCATGGGACAATATTGCAGAAAGTAAACTTGGAAATAACTTAAAGCAGTGTTTCTTAAAGGGGAACTGCAGCTTTTTGGAAAGGTTCCCATCATTCCAAATCACTATGGCAGGCCAGAACACATATTTTTCTTTGTCTTATGGATTTTAAATTGTAAATAAAACTTAGCAAAAGTAAGCTAACAATGAAGTTAATGGGAGCTCCTCTATTCCGCCCACAAAGCCCTTTAAATAACCATCCAAAAACTGCCAACAATACTCTATTGACATCTTGTGACCTGAATATGACTCATCTACACTTCTACAGTATTGTCCCTTTAAGGTAGCTGAAATGCAAGAGGTTCACTGACTTTTGTGAGATACTGTGCCTGAAAATCTGAACCCTGACATAAGATTATAAAGTCATTACCCACTTTCTGCAGTACCACTCCAGCCTCTTGGCATTGTTTTCAGCTATACCCACCCTTATCACATCGCTTGTTGTGCTGCTACAAAGATAACCTGACCTCAACTTCAATCAATACATTGATAAACCTGCAACGGAACACAATCTCTATTAGTAGAGTCGCAGTATTGCTTAGTCAGTGGTTAAAGAATGGAGGCACGACGACATACAATACTACTATGGTATGTTGAACACCTGTTGCAGGCATGTACATTCACATTTGTCCCACTCCACAGAGGTATTATTTTGAAGGTGCAAAACTATAAATGTCATATACATTCATTTCCTGACGTGATAGTTTATGATTATCCTTGCTTGGCACGATCAGTAGATTCCTTGAACACTGTAATATAAGACCTAGTCACATGGTTATGGATCGAGAATCATGTTCTAATTCATGGGGAGGACAAAGCATATTTTTAGCATCCCTATTTTATGCATGGAATGATATAGTGGGCACAGACAATATACTGTATATAATATAGAAATATAATATGATTCACATACACATTGGTTACAAGCTAAAGCAGTTGCTTCTTACGTCATAGAGTCATAGAATATATATATATATATATATATATATATATATATATATATATATATATATATATATATAAAATCTCTCATCCTTATTTCAAAACGTTGTCGAATTGTTGGCTCATGCGTAAATTGCATTGGTTATTTTCCATTGAAGCAGCAATATTTTTTCTGTATGGATAAGAAAGATTGTCTTTTTCATTTGAGAAGCTTCATATATTATCATTATCTTTGTCATGTTTTACTGCATGGACTGCGACCTCACTTACGGAGGAACTCGGATGTAACAGCAAGCGTTTATGTTTTATATCAAGCAAAGACAAGAACAATGAATGTGTTTAGAGGTGAGCTATAAATATCACTTTGTACAAAAATGACTGCTATGTTGTAATTTAGGTTATTTTGTGTGTGAAGATGTACACAAACGATTATAAAGAAGGAAGATTCAGCCAAGCTGTAGCCACACTACATTGTTTTGTTTTTGTTCTCTTTCAAGGACTGTGAATTATTTATGTTTAGGGGCCATTCCACAGAATCATTCATTCCAGGAAATAAAATGTATTAATGCATTAAAAAATAACTGTTCATTGATCTGAATGCATATTTAATAAATATAATTAAACTAGCATGTGTGGCTTGTCCCCACTCAATAAAATATTACACTTTACTACGAAGTATGTATATCTGTCTTTTACAAATCTGTGTTATTCTTTATCTCAACTTTCCCAAATAAAAAAAAACAAGTCACATGGTACACGGGACATGTCTGCCACATCATTTAAGGTGGTCTACTTGCACATCATTTAACGTGGTCCGCCATGTTATTTAATGTGGCCGTGACATCATTCAATGTGGTCTTCCGGGTCATTTGAAGTGGTCTTCTACATCATTTAAAGTAGTCTTCCACATGATTTAATGTGGTGCGCCACATCAATTAATTTGGTCTTCTATATCATATAAAGTGGTCTTCCACATCATTTAACGTGGCCGTCACATCATTCAATGTAGTCAATGGTCTGCCACATCATTGATGGCCCTCTAAGGGCAGCCATAATTGTGATGTGGCCCTCAAAAAACACCTATGCTCAACAGGCCATGAGACGGCCAAAAGTATAGTTCACTCATTCATCTCTCTGTATATTCAGTTATATTTCACTACGACTGGGGGTTAATATATTAGCCCAGTCCTGTTACCTACATTACTTTTATTAGTTAATTTTTGAAATACTTTTTTTTTTAGAATTAATATAATCTGCATAAACCAATACTAATGTTATTTAGTGTCAACAAGCTAATTGCATAAATGCCGTGTAGCTATATTTCATGTATTTGCAAATTCTAAGTTAAAAACTCACTCTTGTTACTTTCAGTCCTGTTACACAAATGAGTCATTTTGAGCTTAGGAACCTTGCAAAAAAATGAAGTAAAGTTGCTTTAGATGGGCAAATACATATTTAAGTAATTCAATATGAGTATTATTACATTTAGAGGTCATAAAAGACAAAATCTGATTATTTTGAAAGTCCCAACAAGCAAATTGAAGTGATTTGTTGGAATGGCCCATTAACTGTACAACAAGAATTTAGACAATGTGATAGCTCACACAATAAAAGACTGATTAAATAGTTTTTGACAGGGGGAATCACTCAGTGTTCATATTAAGCTACTGAAGTTCCATATTGACCTGAATTTTAGATGGTATATTAACCTCAAAATGTTTCCCTTGAAAAGTCCTCTGAAAAAGACAGGTCTATACAGGTTTATACAGTTCAAACCAATAAGTTTCCATAGTGTATGAATAAATCAGTCACACTAACAGAGAGTGAGTGGCGCAGAGACAGCCCTTCAGAAACAATTTGTTTATATATTTAAAATTTCAGTAGGCTTTTTGTTGTAATTTTAATGCTGGCCAGTGTCTTCAGTTTGTGTAGCATTCAAAAATGGGTGCCTTGCAGTCAACTTGCTCTTTAAAACTATGTTTTAGAGGCTTTTCCTTAAATCTGAGCTGGTTAAAATAGTAGAAAATAAAAATAATCAATGTATTCAACCTTGCAGACATTCTGTCATTCGATCATGTCCTTACTTTACGCATATGGTTTTCCCTGTGCAGCCTTTAGTCTGATTATCCATCCATCCATCCATTTTCTACCGCTTATTCCCTTTGGGGTTGCGGGGGGCGCTGGAGCCTATCTCAGCTACAATCGGGCGGAAGGCGGGGTACACCCTGGACAAGTCGCCACCTCATCGCAGGGCCAACACAGATAGACAGACAACATTCACACTCACATCCACACACTAGGGCCAATTTAGTGTTGCCAATCAACTTATCCCCAGGTGTATGTCTTTGGAGGTGGGAGGAAGCCGGAGTACCCGGAGGGAACCCACGCAGTCACGGGGAGAAAATGCAAACTCCACACAGAAAGATCCCGAGCCCGGGATTGAACCCAAGACTACTCAGGACCTTCGTATTGTGAGGCAGATGCACTAACCCCTCTGCCACCGTGAAGCCTTAGTCTGATTAATTTATGTATATTTGTTTGACCAGACTAAAGGATGAAAGCACAAGTAGCACAGCTTTAGTAAATAACAGGATTGTTGTGCTAAGTTGTTGCTTGTTATTCCCCATGGTAGTAGTAGTTTCTCCGTGGGCTTGATCTACTAATGGTTTAGATGTACTAAAAGACGTGCAAACTTGATAGCACACGCAAAGCTGATCTACTAAGCTTCTGCGCCGAGGATTGTGTTTGTTAAATGAACAAAATAGAGAGTGCAATCCATTTAGCGTGTCTGTCTTCATGTATGTGCTGATTATCAGAACACAGGAGGTGATGCAAACATAATCATTTAGCGCTATCAGTGTGATTTATCAAGCCTTAAAGTGTTTGCGGACACTGTTATGTCTTTATTTTTTGGAAGGTACGTGCAAACTGGCACAGTTACGCACAAATGGCTGTGAGAAAGGAAGAGATTGGGCTGCAATAACAGACGATGAAGAGAGAATCCATCTGTATGCGTGCTGACATATTTGGACTGTCAGAACTTACAGTATCAAACATACTGTCTATTTAGCAATATCATTTTTTAACGGCTCAATGACTTCAGGGGCTGATGGGAGCCAGTACACACCAAACAAAATTAAATTGATTTGCTTTGGGGCCTACTGGCATTTTGTCAAATAAATGGCGTTCGTTTTATATGAAAATGAAATAATCTCTTAAAACATGTATTTTCTTGCATCTGCATCACTTGGCGGTGTTTTGGGCACAGCACCAGAGGACACCCTCGGCATGCTAAAAATAGGTTCTGTTGTCTCGATTGCACTTCTATATTGCCAGAAAAGGTAGAACATATATTTGTGTGCTAAATTTTCCGCAGCATAGAAAAATATCACAAGTTGGAGCACAATACCAGCTCATACAGGAAATTAGTGTCTCCATGGTGACAAAGCGGTCTGCACCACCTTTGCTCTTGTTATCAATTGTACATGCAGTCTGAGTAGATCACCCCAAACACGGCCACTAATAGTACGCTCAATTTTGTAGCACTTGTTATTTGGGATCTTAGTAGATCAGGCCTTTTGTGTGTTCAACTTACCTGTTACACGTTGTGTTGTGTCATTCTTGTTCACACCGTAAGTCAAGTTAGTGTTCTGTTTAGTGACCCACCCAGTTAATTTCACTCTGTGACAAGTTTGTCTTTGAGTACGTTATCAAGTTTCTACTTGGCTATTGCTTGCACGAATAATCTTGTTGCATTATTTGTGTCTTTATGAATATTATTTTGAAAAACATCTTATATTAACTGTCGTCTCCTATTTGGGTCAATATAGTAATTTTTGGGGAGAAAAATGGAACCAAAATGATTTGATTTGATTTGTGCCGCACACAGAAAAGGCACAAATCAAAGATGCACTTTGGTGCTCATGGTATCAATTAAATGTGTGTAAAAAATTAAATACATTTGTGTATAATAAAAGTAGGATAATTGCTAATAGAATTAAATATTAAAGGTGAAAAATAGTAAGTTAAGTGTCTTTGGTTATTTTTTTAGTGCGCATAAGACAAAAGCATGTTTTTCAAACACTATGACATTATTCCTGTGCATACCTGGTGGGCTTGTACAGTAGAATTCTATTGATGAAGGCGCATAAATAAAAGCACTCCTATGGTTTAGAATACGTGCGCGTCCTCATTTCTTGGTGTTTGGTTGTTTTGGTGTTTTGGGTTTCGAATCCACTTTGGATCCTGAGAGGCCGTTGTCTGTGTTGTCGATCCCTGATGAAGTTACAAGGCACTCCTTACTTCTCGCGGGTTTAAGGAGGAGGATAAAGAGGTAAAAGGATGCAGAAAAAAACCCATTAGCAGTATCTCTAACTTCAGGAACTTGGCTTACGTCATACCTTGTCAGGAAATGACGTAAATGTTTGGCGACCACTCACTTTTTCTCCTCAAGCTTGGAAAGAACAAAGAGAGTGAAGTTCTTCAGCAGCATGAAGCCCATGAGCAGTGCGATGGCTCCGCCCACTGCTGAGGCAATGATGATGGTCAGCGTGTTGTCCACCTCCCTCACTGAAAACAACACAGGAGTCACTGCACAGGCAACATCCTTAACAAAATTAATGACATGTTCTGGATTGTGTCACAAGAAGCCTTCGTGGGGCCTGCTACTTTCTATGTATTACAATGTATAAAATGTGTCTCATTATCTTTATAGTGATAATTCTTAGTAATTTTCTAGTGTTTTTCTGACTTCCTGTCTCTGCCCCTAATAGTTGGTACACTTGTCATTGATCTATGGGGTAATTTTGTTGAGCCCTACAAATTCTTACTGGCAACAAGTGGCCATGTAAATAAGGTTAATATTAAGAATACGAATAATATTACTGATTGTACTATTGGAATACTTTTTAAGCATCAACTGGCCAACAGTTATTTACCACAATATATGTATTATGCAAATAAGAGTTTTTAAGTGTTGGATTACACTTTATGTACAAAAATAGTTCACATTTTGTGGAAAATTATTCTGATATCTATTTTTGTGGCATAGTGAGTAGCCCGTCACACAACATGATAAAGCTGGGGGCTCCCCTACTCACTAAAAGCAGTATTTTTAGCATTCAGTATTTTTAGCGTGGTTTCTCGTGTTTATTCACAACGTAAAAACTGAAAATTCATTGTGTTTTCTTTATTTTCACAATCTGCAGCGCTCCCCCTTAAAGGGCCCCTCTAAGGCTGACAACATTGACACTTATTATATAGTTTTTTCATAATTCACTGTAAACATACATACATACATACATACATACCTGCATACATACATACACATATACTATACATACATACATACATACACTCATGCATGCAATTACACGTCATCAAACATATATTAACTTGTCCTCCCCCACCCCCAGTTCCATTTGTAGTGCACTGATGTTAATTGTCATTTTGGTGTTATCTACTTTAGTAACTGGCTCTTCTTTAAACGTTTTGTTATCATATTTGTATTTTTCATACTTGCTGACATAAGTCTGTTTTTTTTGTTGTTGTTGTTGTTGTTGTTGCCATCCCCGCCCACAGAGTCAGCCGTGTCCGCCCTGGGCTGAAAGCTGTTTAATTTAATTTATTTATTTTTAAATCTGAGCAGGTAAAAATAATACAATATTTAATCAAAACAAAGGCACGTTGACTAAGACGCTAAAACAATTAACTGACATTTTAGTTAAGGGTAAAAAAGAGACGAACATGTTGACAGAAACGAAAACTCTTGTCTTGTCGATGGGTGGGACAAGTTTGGAATATCTCCAATCAAAGCTCTTTAACAGCGTAGTTAAGAAAGAGAGGTGGCAATTAGTTATGAAGCACAGCCAATCAATGCTTATCTTTTTGAGATAAGGAAGTCACTGCAAAAACCAAAACCAAAATGTAAACGTAAATCATGTTCCACATCGTAATATGTTGCGATAAAGTGAAGAGGACACATTTAATTCTTACTGGTATCACATTGATGCCTTCAGCAGGCAAGTCATCAATCGTGATATCTACACAACTGTAAGTTAAATCTATTATTTCCGCTGCCGCATGAGCGAGCACGCTCGCGAAACCTGCAGTACTGGGGCTTCGTCTGTCCACAACTGATTACTACGTGTCAGAAAAACACTTTACTTTATATTCGTGGTTATTGTAACGATGACTTTAATGGTGACTACAGCTATGCCAGACGTTTGCCTGACCACCGTGATCTCCAACACTCACCAACACTCCCATCATCTCCATCTCGCCGCTATGACAATACCTTCAGCTACTAAAGACGTTCCAGACCTTACAGCCCAGGCAGATGGCAGTCATCTCATTGCCATGGTGTCCGACCATGACTATGACCATGACTCTCCCTACAACTCAGGTAGAAACA